>NW_025110038.1:23039-27208 GCF_011392965.1 Frieseomelitta varia | reverse complement strand
TATTAATATAATAATAATATAAATTATATATAATGTATATTATTATTAATTTATATTATTAATACTTAATATAATAATATAATTATTAATATAATAATAATATAAATTATATATAACGTTGCTTGGGTCGTGTCCCCTACAACGCAAAAAAGCGTTCCCCGTCCGCAACGTTGAAACACGAAAATTCTCGTCTTCCGTCCACAATGTGTTAAACTGTCGGATAATTCAACTTTAAACAATCTTACGTAGCAACGACCTTCGAATGACCTTGACTAAGAAACACCTTGCATCGATATTATGACACACAGATTACGACAATCGAAAAGAATACATGTAAACTCAGCTGAAGAAACCGAGAACTCGAGAAACAATGATGAAGAAACGTGCCTTACGACGATAAACACTCGAAATATATTTTTCCTTTTTTTATTATTACCAAGTTGAACCCGGAAGACGAAATGATTTATACGCAATTGTTTTCGACAAGATGCTAACGGTCCGTAAACGCAATTACCCGCCGTAAACGTGTTTTCCGCAACGAGATAAGATTAGAAATTCAAATTTGTCTATTTTCTTCGCTGTCGATTCGGAAGAACTGTTCCTGAGCGGCAGAACGAATTCACCGCGCTTCGATCGCTCGCGAATTACAATTGATTTTCGTGTATCTTCCACCGACGACTGCTTCGGAACGCTTGCAACTGTATTCACAAGCCCGAGAAGAATTACCCAGTCGTGCAATTTTCTCTGGAATGGAATGATTTCGCAATTGTTGCGGGAGGCAACGGCACTCGAGAGGTCGACGGCCATGTTTGCCCACGTAGAACAACCGAAATACAGGCAACTATCGTTCCTTAGACGATAATCGCGTCATTTTTTTTTTTTTTTTTAAATATTTCGCAATCTGAGACGATATCTCTGTCGTTCTGTGGAACAATATCGATCCTACTCGAATTTACGAAACAAGAAAATGAGACGATGGCGTAACGAGCTTCGTGTAAACAAAATTTTCAAATTGCCGACCTACTCTTAATCAAGGACGACGGATATTACAAAATTGCTGACGACCGTCAACAAATCGCAACAGGGAATTTTTAGGTTCGCCAGTTCAGCGAATAATGGTGCACGTAACCGTCGTTCTTTAACGCGACGATTATTTGAAAGAAGACGGCTCCTCTGGCTTTGTTTACATTTTATTCGAGTCAAGTGTGTAATAAAACTCTAACGCTATCCTAACAGTTCATTATCGTTAAAGAACATCGAAGAATTTCTCATTATAGATACAATCAAAAAATTTTGAATAAATGTGAAATTATCCACAAAACAACATTGTATTGTAGATGATATTACAGATGATTATACAGAATCCATAAACGATTGATTTTTCACATATAATTGAAATTAATAAATAATAATAATTAAATTAATAATATATAAATATATTTATTAATATATAATATAATATATTATATATTATATAATATAAAAAATATATATATATTTATTAATATATAATATTCATAAATATAAAATAATATTTCACATATAGTTGAATTAATTATGTTGCAAGAAAAAAATGCATTCCAATAAAGTAGTTTTGTTTGTAAACATACATACCTGTTAAACTAAGATTCACACGAAAAATTCCATAAACATGACAAGCGCCTTAATATTTACTCGACAAAAACTCTACATTTTTCCTATAATATAGAATTCTCATACTGTGAGATGATACATTCAAAACATGAAGCTTAGAAGTCAAAATCTGTCCGAATGCCTACTCTTTTGATAGCCGAAACAATCTCTCATGTGCTTGTTCAATCTTCTTTCGGATAGACACTGTTCGCATCGTAAGAATTAAATATATTTTTGATGAAACTTTTAGATTTCACTTTCAATTTTTAATTCTTCGTTTTGCTGTAATTTGATCACGACATTTCCAGATCTGATCAAGTCTACGAAAATTTCCTCTTTTATTCATCGTAGTTGTAAAACAGGATCTCGCGGGGGAAGATCGATGGCTGCGAGGAATCAACGTCCAGCGCTGAGCGGTCGATGTCGCTTGTCACGCGGTACAAAGACCGCAGCCATGAAAAGCGCGTGTATCAACCGCATTCGCGATTACTCACATTATCAGATACTGCACGCGTAATGTCTCGCAGACATAATGGCTTCACGCTGCAGCGCCGGTCATTACCTTTCACGGATCGCTATTAATAAAAGAACCATGAGCAACGGTGATTTTGATCGCGGGCTTGATATTTCTTGCGGAAACGGCTTGATATTTCTTACTACTCCGTTAAAAGCCGCCGAGTGACGATACTCCTTTGATCAACATCACAGTGTAGTTAATTAACTAGTAGTTCACCGATCGACTCGCTGGTATGTATTCCAACGTGTTTCGAAACTCGTCAATATACAAAGTGGTGCTATAAGAAACAGCACTTTGAAACTACTCAGTAGTTTTTGGAAATATGGAAAGATCAGTATAAATGGGGCCATAATATCGCAGTAGTAATTTTTTGTTGGAGCAGAAGTTCAGAGATTTTTTTTTTTTTTATGAAATCGTGTATTTCTTGATCCACCACCAGATGTTCTCTATAAAAGACTATTTATGTCAAAGAACAATCTAAACTATTAATTTAATAGATATTTTATCTCCAATTTTGAAGAATCGTATGGAAGATGAAAAAAGATAGGAGACAACTCTCGTGTATGTCGTTTGTTTTTCAAGCAACAGATTTTACAAAATTAAAATTAAAATGTCTAATGTTTATATGTGTATCAAAATATATGATCCCATAGATTATAAAAAAATGAAGATGATCTTAAAATTTCCAAAATCCCTACAAAAACATCATTACTGTCACATTATAGTACTCCTTGTCACTTTATATTGATAAATACTTTTTTTTTTATATTTTCAAAAATAACAAAGATATCCAATTCTTATTGGACCATCTTGTATTTGAAAATAGTTTGAATATTCCACTGGAATATAAAATTTAATTATTTAATTTAATTTTAATATAAAATATTAATATTCGTTTGGAATATAAAAAATTATGTTGATCAAACTTGAATTATCACTTGCCTACTGTCAACATTTTACATTAAATTCCTGTAGATTGCTCGTGTCCGTATTCTAAAAAATATACTGCTGGTAAAGGAGATTTAACGACACTATAAAATCGCTATAAAATTTACATGATCCACTTGAAATTATTGAAATAAAAATGTTATAAAAATTTTGATGTATCAATCTTACAGATAAACCTGTAAGATGCTTTAATTTGCAATCTCCAATTTACACATACAGCGTGTCCCAAATTTAAATGTCAAAACTTCGGGAGCATGCAAGATACTGACAAACTAAGAAAAAAAAAAATGTCCTTTAGAAATTGGCTTGTTCTTTCTTCATTTTGGAGAAAATCAGAAAAAAAGAGAAAGATGATATTTGATTATACTTATTCATGTTATTATCATTTTTATCATTCATATGATCTTATAATACCATGTATTATCATCTGTTTAATGAAAATATTATTCGAAGCAGCAATACAAGCATTACTATAACATTGATCATTGTAGATATTGAGATTGTAGACAACGATGTTTGACATACCAAATTACGGTCTCTCAGTTGAGATGATTAACCTTTTGCGCTGAAGAGAGTATTGTTTTAATTCTCCATTTCTTCACGTTGTATTTCTCTCTTTTTTCTTTTTTACAACATTTATTACAACATGTATTTTAATACTTAACGTTGGATAATATATTTTAATAATGTACTACTATCATTGCAATCTAATCTAATATTAACTCTTCGATCTTCTCTTAATTTAATCTACCATTATTTTAATGTTAAGTATTATGTTAACGTATCACTTATGATATGGATGTGTTCCAGGCTAGAAATTCAATACGGAATTTTTAAACATTTCTGTATCCCCCATTCTTTAGTCTGAGTAATCCCTCAAGTAAATGGCTCAAAGGCCATTAGGCCCCCTGTAAATCTCAGTTTCGACTGCGAGGAGGAGTTTTTCCGCACAATAGCAACTGCCATGTCTTAAACACATGGGTACCAGAAGTGGAGGCAACCGAATGGTTTCCAGAAGGTGATGGGACCATTTCCCAGACCTGCCAACCGAATCACCCTCGTGAAGTGATAA
>NW_025110038.1:12322-22443 GCF_011392965.1 Frieseomelitta varia | reverse complement strand
GGCCAAGTATAGTCAAGCAACTCAGTAATTCTGTAGACAAGTTGAGTCACTCAATCGAACTCGGTCATCGGTACAGAATTAACTGTCTGAATCGAACGGAAGGTACCAGATCTAACGTGTAACAAAGTCAGTATTAATTCAAATCGGAGTTATTCATTTCCGACATCAGTGGGTAGTCCTTCGATACCAAGTGACATAAGCAAGATCACATCCAGTGGTCCTGACATCAGGTGTTCTTAACACTTGATAATCTTTAATCTCTTGCGCTGGAATGCCACGCACGTCGAGAATTTTTTTGTTCCAAAATTGTAATATTTAAGTATGATTAAGTAGGCAAAACAAATAATAAATTTATTACTTCTCAATAATTTCTATCCAGTGATATCATACCGACGAGTTCAGAAAAAGAAAGCGACGAATTATTGTATACGGTTTGGTCACTCGTCATGGTCCGCAATCAGTGAAAATGAAACCTTTTTCTTTCTTCTTCCGTGATTTTCTCTAAAATGGAACAAAAACGAGCAAATCTTTAAAGAATTCTTTTTCTTACTTTTATCAATCTTCCATACACATTCCAATAGAGTCTTGACATTTAAATTCGGGATCCCGTTTTCTCGCTAATGTACATACGTTAAATAACTATTCAAGGATTTTATCTTAGTCTTGATTTCACAGCTAATGTCACCGACGCACGTCGAATTTTACAGATCTCATCACATACTTCTGGTATCGCTGTATTACTCTAACAGTGGAACAACTCTTCGTACTCTGCCGCCACGCGGTTGCGTTATTGTTCGTGCGACTTCGATTTCAGGAGAGAAATTTCCAGCAATGGTGAAATATTTCACGGGGAACAGGGTCAGCGAATTTCACACGAGCACTTCTCTTTGTTTCATCTATTTCCCTATCGAGCAACACGCGTCATAGTGCATGCCGCGCGTGGTTTATCGCCGAACGACTCCGTGCGCGGCTGATATCGGCAATGAAACCGATTGTCCGCGAAGTGAAACTGTACGACACGCAACCGGGGGCAAAGTGGATCGTAAAGAACAAATTATCTGCAGCAGCGTGCTGCGACCGCCGCCGCTGTTCGTCAGACGAGGACAATTTCGCGCTCGAAAGTTCTTCCTTTCGCGTGCTTTTTCACAGCGCATCGAATCGGAAAATCAAGTAATTTTCTCCTCTGCTTTGACGCAGCTCGTCCAAGTAATCTTCCTTCTGTCGATCGTACGTGTGGTCTTAAAAATGTTTTGAAAAAAAAAAAGAAAATCATGAACACGTTTGACTATACGCATCAGGTTCCAATGACGAAACGACGAGCGTTAAATCCGAGAATTCGCGCAAGAAGATTGGAACGAGTTAAGTAGTTAAGCAATGAAATACCTACCGGGCAATTTTCAGAACTTTTTTTTTTCTTTCTTTGAACACAAGACGCAAACAGGATTGTGCAACTCGCCATCTCGCACTAGCCACCATTCCGGCCGCTTAATTTTTCACCGTTTTTTGAATTCCTCTGCGTCTAATAAAATTAAAATACAGCGTGGAAGCAGTCGCGGCGCGCGTTTCTCTCCGCGATTTCTAAGCTAACACGCGTGCGGAAATGCTTTCGCGTCGCCGAGATAAACTTTACGCGATACTTACTCTTTTATGGGCAGGTATACGCGGCTTTGCTTTCGGCCAAAGCCGTTTTAAGGTAATGCTATTCGAACTGTGCTAACTGTGAAACCGTCGACGAGCGGCGTGTACATATTGTGCGATTCGCCATCATTTCGTACGACTACTCCTTTATCTGTGCTAATCAATTTCGCGCGGGTCTAATAAACCGTCTTTACGGACTTGGCGAAATCCTTCGAGGTAGCTATTAACCAACCAGCTTGGACGATGTCCGCATTTTTCAACCGAAAAAGAGTTATTCGCCAATAAACTCGGTTCGCGATGAAATTCCACGTAGTATGATAATCCGTCCACGATTCCTATCGATCCGCTCGGTGTGCACGTTGGAATAAAGTCTGAGAAAGAAGATACGATGCAGAAGATATCGGTTTTCTTCGGACACGATCCGAAAAATCGATCGCTGGACAATAAACGTGACGAGGCGACGCTTTCAGTCGTACCTCTTGCGCTAGTAACTGGTAGCACGGACCATAACGAGTGACCAAACCGTATACAATAATTCGTCTTCTTTTTGAATTCATCGGTATATCATTGGATAGAAATTACTGAGAAGTAATAAACTTATCATTTGTTTTGCCCGGGTTACATTTAAATACACTTAACACATTACGAATTCGCGTCTTTCAGTTTTCAATTGCCGGGAGACGAGAATTCTCGTGTAACGTTATATATAATTTATATTATTATAATATATTATTATTATACTAAATATTAATAATATAAATTATATATAATTTATATATGTTATATATAATTATGTATTACAATGTTATATAATTTTTCGAGAAGTAGGGAAATTGTTTCCTAACATACCACACCAAGAAACGTTACTAGAGGTATTTTTATTTTATTTAAGAAAATACCTCTAAAAAAAAATAATTAATTTTAATTATTAATTAAATAATAATTAATAATTAATTTTAATTATTAAATAAATAATAATTAATAATTAATTTTAATTATTAATAAAATAATACACTTGTTAAATGCTATACATTCTCTCGAATCCTTTCAATCATATATTAAATAATTCAAAAGATACGAGAAAATACAGGCTATATATTTATCAGAGCCGTCCTCAATGTGTTAATATAAATATAAAATAAATAATAAATAGTTAAAATCTAAAATACATAATAAATAGATTCATGAATATTAAAAAATATATAATAATATTTAAGAATATTTTATCAATGTGAATTCAAGTAATATTTAAGAATATTTTATCAATGTGAAAAATCTAAAATACATAATAAATAGATTCTTGAATATTAAAAAATATATAGTAATATTTAAGAATATTTTATCAATGTGAATTAAAGAAGTGCATTATACAAAATTTCTCTGTTGCTCTAAAAATGTGCGGGAGCAAGTTGGGCGCGCCGAGTGCGATACGCAATCTGAGAAAATGTTGCAATTTGGGATAAAAAATTGTCGACGTGCGTGACACGTCATTCCAGCGGAAGAGGTTAACACCATTTGCGCACGTCGTTTCAACGCAAGAGGTTAAGGTTTCGATCGCTCCTGCAATGAAACATTCCGCGCCGTTCTCTAGACAAAATTCCCCAGGATACCGCGCGCGTCCCTGCCATCACTCGCCGGCAGAACTTTCGAATATGCAAATCTCCCCTTTTACCGGTTTTGATTTTTTTTTTTTTTTTTATGTCGCTCGTTACGTAACTCGTTATTAGAAGTTACTACGCCTATGCACCGTTAACGTTCCGCGAGGAACAACAAACCCGAGCGAAGCTTCGCGAAATCGAATTACTCGGCGATGACTCGATGGCCAATGCGTCGTTGGAAGCTTGGTTGAATAACGTGCAATTTTCACGAGATCATGGTCCATTGCTTTTTCGTAATTTTACTGGAAAATTCAACGAGAGGAAATGTTGCTCGTCCTGCAGATTTCACGTTTTGAGTTCTTTTCACGCATTTCACGTTTCTCGTTCATTCATCGTTCGTCCATTTCGCAACGAGTATATAACGGAATTCGTGCATTTTGCACGATGGTAAATAACGATAGATTAAACTTCTCTGACGAGTTGCTGCTTGAAAATCGTTGCCGGTTTGCGCGTCGGCTACTTTTACTTTACGAATCAAAAGTGGTAACAGGTAAGGTAAGACTACGGATCGTTGCAGGAATCCAATGTTATGCTCGAGCCTGTGAGAAAGTCGTTCGTCGATGCGGTTCCGATCTTTGAATACGATAATAATTACCGGGACTAGCAACGAGATGGAAGTGAATTTCGAAGTATTCGTTTTCTTGAATTTTGAAGTATTGATGTGGAGATGGAAGTGAATTTTAAAGTATTCGTCTTCTTATTTGTTTTCTTTAACCTTTGCTTTCCTGCTTTTTCTTCAAGTTCCCGCATTAATCTTTAGAGTCATATAAATATAATATAAATATTAATATTAATTAATATTAGTAGATATTAATATTAATATTAGTTAATATTAATATCAATATTAATTAATATTAATAAATATTAATATTCTAAATAATATTAATATTTTTTTATTTTTTAAATTTTATTTTTTCATAATGAAATTTAACATGTTAATAATTCCCAAAACATCACTCGGATTTATTAATGTTTACCAGTATTTTTTAGTTAATTCATTATTTTAACTCTTAAATGTATGAATAATGTATGAAGAAATAGATTTTATATCACTTGCAAAAGAAAAAAAAAGCTTTAATAGAGTTCTACTGTAATAATATTTGTAAACATCCATATGAATATTTCTCCAATTAAATATAAATTCAATTGATAAAAATTAATAAAAATTTATTTCTGTATACGTAGAAAAATAAATATGCTATTATATAAGTCAAATCTTTGATTTCAAATCGAGTCAAATTCATTCTTTGTTCTAACGAAATTCAAGTATACTTATTGTTAGTAAATTTTCAAACTTAATTTCCTCGAAAATGACGCTTTTAAGTGTAAAAATTTTATTCTTCATTTTCAACTTATTTTTCCTCCTCGGTTGTAGTACCTTCGGTATAATGAATTTTACTATTTTGGATTTATTTTTAGAGGACCTGTTTTAGAAACATATGTTCCGCATTGTAAGAGGAAACGACCAGGAGGAGGACTGTTTCTGGAAGCTTGCGAAATTCTATGATGCACCATGTGATGTCGAAATTCATGAGATACGTATAGTAAATTAAAAACGAATCGAAACTGTACAAGAGCAATTTCATCTTTAATGGCAGCTCGGTGGAAGAAGTTGGGCCGTGAAAATTAATGACGCGCCTGTACCATGTTATAGCACATTAATTATTTAGAACGATTATCCATAGTTCGAAAGGAGAGTATCGTTTAATCTGCTTTCGAGTTATGGTAGAATGAGCCTCTAAGCATCGGGATTACTCGTTCCATCGACACTCATTAAATCGGCGAGTTTTCGCCGCGGCGAGCGGTTCGTTGAACCTTTGCGAGCATAAAAATTCGAAGCATCTCGGAAAAGAATTTTAATACCTTGTCGCATCGCTTGATAGCTACGATGACTGAAACAGCGACGCGATAAAGGGAAACATTTGAAAATACAGCGTGTAAATTCTAAATTGTATAAAATCAAATAGCGTAGTGACATCGACGATACTTCGCAAATTCATGTATGCGTAGAAAGATAAGCTATCACGGTGATGAATGGTCTAACGTGTAAGCAGAGTGTCAGTACACAATGCCTTACGCCTTTTATCAGATTTAATTTACAACGATGCTCTGTCCTATGAATTTCAAACGGGAGAAAAAGGAGAGACAGACACCACGATTTGTCTTCATTTTTGATTCGACATCCAAGATATATGTATTTTCGTGACTATTGTACTGTTACGATTTTCATATGTTCATAATTTGTAGACTTCACTTACTATTTTACGCGATTGTTGAAATATTTGTTGAAATATTTGTATTATTTCGTACTACCATACTGTAACGTGATTTTGTACTTTAAAAAACATCGTTCAGTTAATGTTTCAATATTTATTTTATTTTTATTTATTTATTTATTTTTCGTTCTTAGCATTAGTTATCTGTATTACTAATGGAAAAACAAATTAATAGAAATTGTTTTTTTTTTCAATATTATCAGAGATATAAGACATACATATACGCTACTATTTTTCATAATGGATTTCTCGATTTTCAGATAAGTAAATAATTTTGTTATATTACATTATTTCTACACATAAATGCCTCAGTTTTGCTGCGATTTACTTTGTACATTACGTATCGAATCCAAGTCTTTTTTCTACGTGCCTGTCGTGCAGTACATCTTACAGGACAAGTTTAAAAAAATATTTTTCGGATATTAGATTTTCTTCTCGGTTGTTTTGATATAGAAAATTGTCTGAAGTTAAAGAGAGAAAAGAAAAATGGACGCAGGATAACATGAAAGAGCCTTTGAAAATACTGCTCGAAGAGAGAATGATTATACGACAGGGAAAAGAAATCAATTGTCTTATATTTGTAATATTTATAAATATATTTAAATAAAAATTTCCTTTCATTTAAATATTTCTTTATTAACATTATTAATTATATAAAATTTTAAATCTACTGTTTAAATACAGCGTCCGGTATACAACTTTTGATTATTAACTATTAGTCCCTATAATAAAATTTGTAAGGAAAACGGTTTGCACTCTCTTATTACCCATCATTTTTACTGCAAATTTCTTCCTTTCATCAAGAACTGACCAAGTTATAATGAAAAAATCACAGGGTATTCGGTACTGCACGACCCTCCCCTAATTTCGAACCCTAACCTCTTCAAAAGCAGGGGCAAAAATGCGACGAAAATTCGAGCTGAAAAAACTGGTAATAAAGGAGCGAAGGAGTGACCAACCGAAGGGAGGAAAGGCTGAAAGGCTCGATGCAGCTTGCCCTTGAATATTTTACAATCTCTGAAAGGGGGAAAGCATATTCCCACGGCGACTCAAGGGCCTTGGTTACAGTATTACGTCGCTTGCTTTCTTGTTTAAACTCGGCCATAAGGCTACACCCGATTAGATTAGATAACACGTTTTCTGCTCAATCGCGAAATGTTAACTTTATCTTACATTAATTTATTTTTCGAGAAAAAAAAAAAAAAAAAAAAAGAAAGTAATAGGATATATCGAATAAAGTCGTCACCTATTAATGCATCCATGTTTATTAAGCTTTTGTAAAATTTTTAAACTTAATCATAACTTATCGCTTATTGTCAGATAACGCTCTATTTTTACTCTTATAGTACATCTTTTTATAATGTTGGCTTTTCAATGTCGAGATTACTATTAGACTGATTTTTACGTGAAAAATATGGAATTCTACGCAAGTATTATAAAGAATTTTTAATATTTTTAATATTTTATATAAATATCAGTCCAATCATTCAAACGAGTATATACGTCACAACCAAGCTATTTCGTATCAGAAAGTTAATATAAATTTATTTATATATATATATAAATAATTTTAATATAAATAATTTTAAATTAATATAATTAAATAAAGTTTTATAATAAAAATATATTTTAGCAATAACAAAAACTTAATAATATTATTAATAGTTTAATGAAAATGAATTATTAAAAAACAAATATAATTAAATATAATTAAATAAAGTTTTATAATAAAAATATATTTTAATTATAATAAAAACTTAATAATATTATTAATAGTTTAATGAAAATGAATTATTAAAAAATAAATAAGTAAAATTTATTTTGTACATTTTTGTATCAAGGTTAATTAATTTATTTTTGTAATTTTAATTATTTCGAAAGTAAACGATCTAAATTTTTGTAAAAAAAAAAAAAAAAAAACAAATATATATTTAGAAATTAAATGTTTGTCGTATTTATTAATATCTAGCTTTCTTTAAATAAATTAATAAATTATAGTGGATTAAATTATATTTTTAGCTTACCTTGTGGTTTCGCGGCGTCCTTGACAGATTGCTGCGCCCGTTGATGAGAACGTTATCGTTGAAGAAGGACACGTCGCAGGGCGAGGGTGGACCACCAGCCAGCTCCCATTCGGCATCGTCGGTCGTCGACGCGTCCAATGTGGCGTCCAACACTATAATACCACCGTCACCGACCTGCCGATCCAAGAAAATATAGGAATGAGTTCTCGATATTGGAACACGATCAGTGGAAATCGGCGAGGTGTCAAGGAAACGTGTACCTACGCGTCGACCTTCGATCGTTTATTCCGTCACGAGTTACGAAAAATTCTCTTCAGAGAATCGAGAAATATCTCGCTGCCTGCAGTTTCTTACGACCAAAGTGGATTCTCCATGTTCGTTTGTATGTACAGGGTGTCCATAAAGTCACTTTACAATTTCAAAAATTTATTACAAAGGCAATCGATGAGATATCATCATCAGATTTGTTCCATGTACTCAGTGGTTACCAAGGTTTTCATCATATTGCATTTCAGGTAACCTATTGATGAATAAGATACTGTTAATTAAATCCCTTACAAAATGGCTACTCTTCAAGAGAAGGCAGAGTGTGTATTATGGTTTATTGAAACCAAGTCGGATCTGCAGACTCAGCGAAACTTCAGAACTAAGTATGGAAGAGATCCACCGTCACGTGCATCAATTCGTGCATGGCACAAGATATTTATGGAGACAGGGACAGTGTTCGATAAAGGGAGGAGTGGACGAAAACATCGATCTTGTAAGAAATCGAGTATCGTCTTGATGTGCTTCGTGCAACTAGTGGTGTCGATATAGAGGTGTATTGAATGAAGTAAAGAAAAACTTAAATATACACGTCTCATTTTGTAATAATTCTCACTTATCTGTCTTTTCATTTGCCATTGTAATAAATTTTTGAAATTGTAAAGAGACATTATGGACACCCTGTTTATGATTGTGTTCCTGGATTTTATTAGTAAGGTTTTGTTTTTGAGTTTTTCGATGTTACAAAAATTATTGGCGTGCCAATGCATTTAGATACGTACAATAATTAGGTTCAAGTACTCATATTAACTGTCAAATATCTCCGTTTTGATGTGCAACTAATGGTGTCCATATAGAGGTGTATTAAATAAGGCAAGAAAAAAAAAAAAACTTAAATATGTATATTCCCGTCCATAAGTCACCAGACACTTGCTTATTTTGATCTAAACAGACCACATATACTTTTCCGGATTAATTTTATTATACAATCTTGTTGTGTGTACTCTATTTACTCTATTTTATAATAATACTTGAAAACAAAACTGATATTTAACGTATATGGTCTGAATAAATATTTCAAAGTGTATTAGAAATATGTATATATATTTAAAAAATCGAATCAATGTATTTTAGGATGAATTGGACAGAAGACTTCAGAAATGTGTCCAAAATCAGAAAAAAAAAAAAAAAAAGAAAGACTTATGGAAGAAATTAGAAGAAGCGTGGAAAGAAATTCATTTCGAAATATTGTTAAAATTCAATGGAAGTTGGTAAGATTTTTGACATATGTCATATTCTATATTCATGTCATATTTTATATGTCAAAAATCTTACCAAATTCTATATAATATATCTTATATCTTTGTGCAAATATGAAGGCCAGAAATAACCGTGGCACACTTTCGTTTAATTTTAATAATATTTCGGGAATGAATTTCTTTCCACGCTTCTTCTAATTTCTTCCATAAGTCTTTTTTTTTTATTTTGGACACATTTCTGAAGGCTTCATCCCAAAATACATCGATTCGATTTTTTAAATATATATACATATTTCTGATACACTTTGAAATATTTATTCAGACCATATACGTTAAATATCAGTTTTATTTTCAAGTATTATTATAAAATAGAGTAAACAGAGTACATGTAACAAGATTGTATAATAAAATTAATCCGGAAAAGTACATTTGTGTTCGAGTAACTGTTTAGATCAAAATAAGCAAGTGTCCAGTGACTTATGGACGAGAGTGTATGCCTCATTTTGTAATAATTTCCACTTGTCTGTCTCTTCATTTGCCTTTGTAATAAATTTTCCAAATTGTAAAGAGACTTTATGGACACCATGTGTATTCGCGCATAAAACGCAGCCACGTGCTCGTCCTGGTTGCAATTTGCGTCCGTGCATGCAAAGTGAGTCGCGTCCGCTCGAGACAAACAACGCCAGGTGTCTCGAGAAATAAAAAAAAAAAAAAAAGAAAAAAAACAGAACTATTCGAAGCGAATAAAAAAAAAAGACACGCGCGTGCAGATATCGAGATGATGTCGCGGCGGGATACGCAGCGTGCAGTGGTGCGGAGATAACCATAAGCGTCCGTAGGTAACTTTCTCGATACGTTTCCTTCGAGCTCTCTCAATGTCGAATGCACTCGCATGTCGACGATACGCGTGTCGGCCGCGCGTTATTCATCGACATCCGCCGCCTTTCAATTATTTCGTGAATGGACATCCTGTCGGTTTGGAAATCGAGTCGAACGAAAAAA
>NW_025110038.1:0-11907 GCF_011392965.1 Frieseomelitta varia | reverse complement strand
AAAAAAAAAAAAAAAAAAAAAAAAAAAAGAAAAAAGCGATACGGACGCGTCTTTGACACGCACGACGGGATCTCTGTCCTTCGAATCCGACTACTTTCTTCGCGCACAAGCGCGTCTCTGTGTATCTGCTGATACTAAAAACAAAAATACCCGATTATTCTTACGTGTATCTCGCACGACAACATGCACGATTGTGAACGAGGTATAGCAAAGTACGTATAGCTGTGATAGAAGAAGAATTGCTCGATTGTTTTCGTTTGACGAAATTACGTTCGTCGACAACCGGAAAATCTAAAGCAATTTCTCCTAGAAGATAATCGCGCGTGAAATAAGACGATCTCCCGATTTCCGGTCCAATTCCAATCTCGGAATCTTTCGAAAGTGATTCTTTCCTATTTCTTTTGGTCGTTCTTCCCCATTTTCTCCACTCTCTCTCTCTCTCTCTCTCTCTCTTTCTCTCCGCACGACTGAAAGAATTCGAGTTGAACAGCGCGTTCTAAGAAAAAATGCGGTCACGGATCATAACGCGAAGCCACATTATGGACGAGCAGAGATCGGGGCCGCGTAACGCAATATCTGAATTTGAATGTAACGTGCCGCGGATGCACTGGAACGAGAAGATATCGATCATGGTGGATTATCGATCACCGGATGGAGAATACACGGTTATCGCTACACGATCGTTTCAATACCACGTTGAGATTATTAAAATTATTGACCTGTACTCTTACTGAGATGGATGTAGCGGGGAGGGTAAATGAAAGTACTGAGTTAGGTACATCGATCGATTCAACTATAATTTCATTAGTAAATTGCTCGTTTACGAGAAATTTAGATGTGAAATAATGCACAGTAGCCAGCGTGAAATTTTGTCTCAACTTGAACTATGTACGAGTAAAATTTTTCTAAAGAAAATCTTCGTGAAAATGCAGTTATAGTGACAAACTCATCTGAACTTTTTTTTAAATTTCAGTGTCAAAGCATTCATCTGATGTCTGAAATTAATTTCTTTGATAGATTTGAAATTTTGCCGACGATGATGAGCCATTGAGTTCAAGGTGGAAACTTTATTACTTAATTTCTCAAATTTTTACTTTCAAATAAGTAAATGAAAGTGTAAAAAGATACGAAAAGTGTTTAAACGTTTGTATCTTTGATTGAAGTTTCATTTGTATATTAAATTAGAGATTAAAATAAGTATTTTACAATTTTTTCAAAATGAAATTTCACGTTGAGAAACCACTATGCCGGAAATCAAACAAAAGATCTTTTTAACTGTGGAACAATAAGTAACTTTTTTCAAAAGCCAATTATTTCAAGAACACACAGTAAAATCCATATTCGAAAACCCCCATTATCCAAGTATTCTAAGGGGTCGTGTCCATTTGAGAGTTTCTATTGACGCTTCCGAGAGTACGTACTCTCAAATTGCGAGTGCACTTGAGTGCAACCCGGAAAATTTTTACTCTCAGATATATACATGGGTTTCGAGAGAAATCGATCCGACAAAATTTATTGAAAATTAGTGTCTGCCTATATACTGCAATTTTTCTCAATTTCTCTTGACTTTCAAGCACTATATATTATTAATTTATAAAATTTTCAATATTTCATCTTATTCTATATTCAACACATACTTCGAGAAAGTAGTAATATAATTAAAACATTAATCAAAAATTACGAAATCAAGTAATTTAATTTTAAATTGTTACGATCTTTAACCACATCACTGATAAAATAAGAATCAAAGTATATACATAAATGAAGTGAGACTGTGTTTATAAAATGTGCAAAAACATTAAGTTTCGATTATTACTTACAATATTTTACAATAGTAATAAAAACAATGAAGTTGTTGAATTACATGTAGTATTGATTTTCTTCTATGCAACATTCAAATTTCCTCCCAGTTATTTACAGAATATTTTATTTTCTTTCTTCAGGCGACATGTATCCATGAAATGATTAAATCGAACGTCCTTCTGTTTCGTGCTGCTCTTATGTTCTTAAAAGACTAGAACTTCCTTAGATTTTCTTCATTTCCTGTTTGGCAATTTTAAGCTGGATTATCACACTAATGTGCTTGACTATTACTGCCTAAGGACCCACGTCCTTGGATTGGAACTGAATAATTCGATTTTGAATTTTCATGATTTATTTTCACGTCGAGAATTTTTTTTGTTTCAAAATTGCAATATTTTCTCAGTTCTAAATATATTTAAATATAACCCAGGCAAAACAAATAATAAATTTATTACTTCTCAATAATTTCTATCCAGTGATATCATACCGAACGAGTTCAAAAAGAAAGCGACGAATTACTATATACGGTTTGGTCACTCGTTATGGTCCGCAATCAGTTGCCAACGCAAGTGGTTAACCTCCTGCGCTGGAATGACGTGTCACGCACGTCGAGAATTTTTTGTCCCAAAATTGCAATATTTATTCAGTTTTAAGTATATTTAAGTATAATTAAGTAGGCAAAACAAATAATAAATTTATTACATATCAATAATTTCTATCCAGTGATATCATACCGAACGAGTTCAAAAAGAAAGCGACGAATTACTGTTTACGGTTTGGTCACTCGTTATGGTCCGCAATCAGTTGCCAACTTAAAGTGTAAGGGATTTTTAAAAGTATTTCTGTTACTCGCGATACTTCTGATACGACTTCGTGAAGGAAAAACTCGTGGCATTCGTAATTAAGTGAAATTTATGGGAGATTCCTTTATTTATTATCCAATTTGTCTAAAATTGAAGGATGCGTAAATCTGTCTAAAACAGAAGAACGTGTAAAAGTCTCTGATCTAACAAACTAGTTCTGAAACACATCCACGTCGTAAATAAGTACATATCAGTAATCTAAACTAGATGTAGATATTCAAGCCCGACTAGTTTTATAACCTCGCGCGTCTTTTCCTATCCAGAGAGCTTATATTTGAATACGTAATAAAGCGCGAGCGAAATTAATCGATCCGTGGCGTTATCGTTCGCACGATATAATGAGCGTTTATTGATGCGGCCGTGAGAAGAAAGTAATTTAATATTTCCGTTTCTTCCATCGCGTTGTTAGTATCTCGTTATTGTGCCACGTATATTATGCAAGCGATTCTACGCGATAAGATATCGCGTGAGAAAAATCGTTCAGACTGCCTTTAGCGTGCAATCTCGTCCAATATTGACTTCAGTAGGCAGATTAATTCCAACGCTTGGAAGCAACGTATGCAGCAGTGTCATAAATAGAATCAACTAATACGTCGATGGTAGTTAATTTTTATAAGCTACCCAATTTACGAGTTCAATCGATTAACGACCATAATGATAATTTGTAGGATAATTCTCGGTGAGATTTCACTATGTGGGTTGTCAAATTTATTTATTTATTCATTTTTCATGGGTAAAAAAAAAATGCCCATTGCCAATACAAATGTCAGTTTTAGCTTTTTTTTAGTGGTATATTGTATCTTATTATCGTATTAACCGTTTTCATTTGGAAAATAAGATAAGTTATGTGTAATGTGTATAATTAAACAGTCTCGGAAATTTTCTGCTTATCTTTTAAATTATAATTTTATTAACATTTTGTCGAAAAGTGATTTTTTCAAAATATATATATTAAAAAAAAATACCCATTGTCAATACAAATGTCAGTTTCAGCTTTTTTTTAGTGGTATATTGCACCTTATTATCGTATTAACCGTTTTCATTTGAAAAATAAGATAAGTTACCTGTAATGTGTATAATT
This sequence comes from Frieseomelitta varia, assembly GCF_011392965.1. NCBI lineage: Eukaryota > Metazoa > Arthropoda > Insecta > Hymenoptera > Apidae > Frieseomelitta > Frieseomelitta varia. The sequence continues at coordinate 8,160 of NW_025110038.1, read as the reverse complement.
AAACAATCTCAGAAATTTTCTGCTTATCTTTTAAATTATAATTTTAATAACATTTTATCGAAAAATAATGACTTTTTCAAAATATATAGCGTGTTAATATAGTGCTCAGAGATTATGGTTACACTTTTGTAATGAGATATTGTCGTATCATTATAAAAAAAAAAAAACCAAGTAAGTCATCACTCTCAGACTATTGGTTTTTTTAGGGGAGAGTTAATTCATCATTTGAAATCATTGTGTATGATAGTTGGTAAATATTTTTCCAGAGAATCATTTCCAATCGAATATAAGAGGAAATCTAACAATAACAGAATACTGTGGACAAATTAAGAATTGTTAGATGCCATAGAGGTAATTCAAAGTGACAAAATGGACGTAAATCAGGCATCTAGAATTTTTGACATTCTGGTTCCTACGTTAAGGGGAGGAATGAAAAATCATGATTTTTAATGCTAGGTATAGAAAATAAGGAAAAACTTAAAGTTCATATCAAAAAATTGTAAAAGTACGTACTAACGTGAGTAATATGTAAAATCTATGGCATTTAATTTGAAAACTTGGGAATGAATCAAAAATTTGACAAGGAAAAAGGATTAGATAAATACGCCAGATCAGAAAGTGGTTTTTTTTTTTTTTTTGGTCTCGATGCCAGGGTATAAATAGAATAGAAATTGACTGATATTTTCAATTGTTAAAGACCTTATGAAAAATCTCTTAAACAAAGTAGGAAATATATTTAGTACGAATGAGATAGGCCTACACTTCAATAATAAATTAAAAATTGAACTTAAAATATGGATCATCTGACTTTTTTTGCAGAAGACATCGTTTTGTTTGTTTTGTAAATCCATGGTTAGTTTTTAATTTTATGTTTGTAACGTTATAAATTTACATGTATCTACTTTCACAAATATATACAATTTTTAGGGCAACAACTATTTTGAAAAAAAGTGGGCCGTCACTCTCTGATTTAACCTACACGACCCAATGTTTCAATAATTAAAAGAACGTTTAGAATGGTGCACTAATTGAAAGAAAAATGTTGCAAATCAATTGTGCGTCGATTTGAGGAACTTTGAAAGGCAAAGGGCCGATTTAAAGGGGAAAAAAACAGAAGATAGGGGTAGATAGGAACGGCAATGAACCTAAAGGCAAGGTCTCTGACTTCATGAGAAATTCCCAGGACGTTTCTTTCCATTATTCCAAGCGTATCGGCGTATCACTCACACTTGGACCTTGAACCCTCCAAGAGTCTAACAGTGTCCTAACGATTGCATACGAACAACCTCTTCTCGAATACACCTGCGCTCGCAGATGCATAAACCCGCATAAGTTACCCTTTTGTTGTGTTTCGAATTACGTGGAAGAGTCAAAAGAGACGGGAACCGGATGTACGGAGTGACTTGAAAGTAAACCTCGTGCCTATTCGATTTCAAAGGCTCGTATTCGAACAGAAAAATCAAAAAATGATGCGATTATTAAAAAGGCGAATAAAAAAAGACATGGTAAAGTATACTGCTCACAAAAATTAGGGGATATTTCAAAATGAATATGAAGCGATAAAAAAGAAACATTTGATTTTTTTTTTTATTCAATAAGAACATCGAAAGTTGTTGTTTTTCGATACTCTTGTTTAATAAAAAAAAAAAAAAATCAAATGCTTCTTCTTTTTCTTTTTTTGTTTTATTTATCTTTTTCACGGACTATACACGATGATATAACGAATTAGTCTCTTGGCACAATAACCAATTTTGAGCCATACTCGTGGTCTAACCATACTCGTAAGCAGCAAGTTCATTACTCTAGTTTAAACAATGTATGCGAGCAGAGTTGCCCGCGAATAATTAACGCCATTTCATTTTATCTCGCTATCAAGAATCGACGGAAAAATTTTCACGTGACAGAAAAGGAGAATTCGCATAATTTTTTCCAATGATACAAATTTATGACCTTATATTGATAAGGAGAACCTACATTACATAAACACATTAAAAATCATATTATTTTTAATGAAGGTATAAAATTAATTATTCCCTTATTAATCTATTAATTTGATTATAAATTATAATTTTGTTGTTAATATTATTCTTATTAATATAATCCCTATATGAACAATTGAAGAAATAGCAACAATTAACTTTATATCTAACTGATACATATAATTCTTAAAAATAATATTCCAAATAAATTAATTATTACTAAATATAAATAATTAAATATTAAATACTTAAATTTATATAAATAAGTAAATATTAAATATTTATAATTATATAATTGAATATTAAATATTTATATTAAATATAAAAATATAATTATTAAAAAAAAGGAAACAAATGATGATAAAAGTGTGGTATGCCACTATACGGAAAATTATACGCTGGTTTCGTCACGATCTCACTATGCAACTAACTTCTTCAGAAAAGTTTTAACTCGAGGACTCGTTCGTCTCCTTCGCGACTCGAAACAATATAAGTCACGACGGGCGTTGAAAAACCGATTTTATCTCCGATACAAGTTCCTCAAACTAGAAACTTTCTCCCTTTTGTTCTACCCTCGACAGTCGACCCGTGTTTCTTCGCTTCGCCATCAATTTGTACGGCCGCCGTCCCGTGGGACGCAGAGGACAGCGAAATTATGCAAGAGAAACCACGCCCCTGTGTCTTGTTCCTCGTCTATTTGCGTACTCGACAAATTTATTTGCCGCCCGAAATGTCCTCCGTTTAGTTATCGTCATTGTCTCCGAATCCTATGAATCAGCATTGGTTTCACGTCTCTCCACCGGCGAAAAATCATGAATTTTTCACGGTGGTATGTATATGACACGCGTTGCATCGTCGCGTCGGGTTTCTAAATTGGAACTCGCATAGTCGCGACGGAATGATTCATACAGCGTACAGACTGATCCATGGAGATCGTTTCATTACAAATTTCCCGCGTATTTCCATTTCCACGCGTCCGCTATTTTTGCTTCATTGGCCGATACCGCAGATTTTGCTCCGTAATTGATACAACTGCGCAGATCAGTAGAAAATGATTGATTCGTGGTATAAACTTTATAATATTATAACTATAATTATAATTTTATAATATCATAACTATAATTATAACGTAATAATATCATAACTATAATTATAACTTAATAACATTATAACTATAATTATAACATTATAATATTATAACTGTAATTATAACTTTATAATATCATAACTGTAATTATAACTTAATAACATTATAACTATAATTATAACTTTATAATATTATAACTGTAATTATAATTTTACAATATCATAACTGTAATTATAACTTAATAACATTATAACTATAATTATAATTTTATAATATCATAACTATAATATTATAACTATAATTATAACTTAATAACATTATAACTATAATTATAATTTTATAATATCATAACTTTATAATATTATAACTATAATTATAACTTTATAATATATTATAACTGTAATTATAATTTTATAATATTATAACTATAATTATATCTTTATAATATATTATAACTGTAATTATAACTATAATTATAACTTTATAATATATTATAACTGTAATTATAACTATAATTATAACTTTATAATATATTATAACTGTAATTATAACTATAATTATAACTTTATAATATATTATAACTGTAATTATAACTATAATTATAACTTTATAATATATTATAACTGTAATTATAACTATAATTATAACTTTATAATATATTATAACTGTAATTATAACTATAATTATAACTTTATAATATATTATAACTGTAGTTATAACTTTATAATATTATAACTATAATTATAACTTTATAATATAAACTATAATTATAATTTTATAATATTATAACTATAATTATAACTTTATAATATTATAAGTATAATTATAACTTTATAATATTATAAGTATAATTATAACTTTATAATATTATAACTATAATAACTTTATAATATTATAACTATAATAATTATAACTATAATTATAACTTTATAATTATAAATACCGACGATAAACTTTCCTGTTTCTATATAGATACATATCTCAGTTTACGTGGCGCTATTTTTGACGATTTGATACTTTCGGAAGAGAATGTTAAAAAATTATTAATTACTAATGTACTGTGAATATTTATTTCTTCTTTTTCAATTCCTCCCCCCGCTGTCAATCGTTTCCTCTTACTATAAAAAAAATTTTATAAAATACTATTTTATTTCAGTTAACAAAAAAAAAAAATTCTAAATACTGAATTATTAGCGACGTGAAACATTAATTTTAACCTCCGGACACAATAAATCTCAAAATTATATATTATCCCGTGATCTTTTCACATACAAAGGCACTAGAATTCCGTATTTTATAATTCTCAATGCATTTTAGACTAGAATTTCTTAGTTCGTGAATCTATAAATTTTGGTAAAAAAAAAAAAAAAAATCTACAAGCGGTTTTACTTTACTTTATTCGACTAACGTCGTGTTAAAAAATTAGCACGTTTCCCGCATATAATGTACCGAGAGCCATTAAAGTCAAGGTAGAGAATGATATGATTTTAATTGCTCGTATTATGCGGTATTTATCTTATCTGACGTAATATTATTGGCGCAAAGGTCACGAGATTTGTCATCTTTCTCTTCGTTGACGTGTTTCTGTCAAAAACTAGATCCGTTACATCATTGGAGAAAGACGAGACACAATCGGACGTACCCACCGATATGTACGAGGCTCGCATGCAAATTCGACCTACGACCAGCTGGTCCGCTCGCGTTACAAGTTACCAGACCAGCTTTCCTCCAAGACTGGTCAAGGTCAAACGAGGTCATACGTTCAGAATATCGCTATGAAGAACGATCCACGCAGATCGTTTACAACATACACGGTGTCCATAAAGTCTCTTTACAATTTCGAAAATTTATCACAAGGACAAATGAAAAGACAGATAAGTGGAAATTACTACAAAATGAGACGTATATATTCAAGTTTTCTTTTGCCTCATTTAATAATAATAGTACATCAAGACGGTGCTCGATTTCTTGCCAATGGTGGTAATGGTTTCAATCATCCTCTGCTTTAGATTAGTGATGTCCCATACACGATATCTTTAACGTAACCCCATATGGGTGTCCATAAAGTCTCTTTACAATTTCAAAAATTTATTACAAAGGCAATTGATGAGACATCTTCGTCAGGTTTGTTCCATGTACTCAGTGGTTATCAAGGATTTAATCACATTGCATTGCAGGTACTCTGTTGATGAATAAGATACTGTTAAATGAACGCCTTACAAAGTGGCTACTCCTCAAGAGAAGGCACAGTGTGTATTATGGTTTATTACAGAACTAAGTGTGGAAAAGATCCACCGTCACGTCCATCAATTCGTGCATGGCACAAGATATTTATGGAGACAGGGACAGTGTTCGATAAAGGGAGAAGTGGACGAAAACATCGATCTTGTAAGAAATCGAGTATCGTCTTGATGTGCTTCGTGCAACTAATGGTGTCCATATAGAGGTATATTAAATGAGGCAAGAAAAAAAAAAAAAAACTTAAATATATACGTCTTATTTTGTAATAATTTCCACTTATCTGTCTTTTCATTTGTCATAAATTTTTGAAATTGTAAAGACACTTCATGGACACCCTGTAGACTGAAAAAAAATTCCATCGTACGAACGTTCTCGTGCTCTTGGAAACTGAAACTGTTTAGAGTAGGTTAATCAAGAAAGATAAAAGAAGAAGCAAATATGCACTTCGGAAAATTGAATCTCTCCAGTGTTGATTTTTTTGTCCACGGTGGCCGATAAATTTCTCGAGGTTGGCCACGCCATCGTCGTTTATATACCGGCACGTCCGCGACGATAAAAATGTAAACGGTAATCGGATTAAGGAATGCACCAGCTGGCCGCGAGTCGAGCCGTACTGGTGAACGGAGAAAAATTCATTAACGTCACACCGTTAATCACGCTGCGATCGAACGTCAAAACGTGGGCGCCGCGACTAATTACAGAAATGGGCTTCTAATAAACGAGAGAGGTTCCGCGTGTAAGCCTGCTACCCCGAAATGTCAGTTCGAATATAACGGTTTAACATTCTCGTGATGGATGTTCGGCCCTGCAATTAACAATGTCTTCTCGAGTAATTATTATCAAACGATTATCAAATCGAACGGTCTTAAACACTCCACTGATAGCGGTTTTATCTCTTCCATCTCTTCTGGAAACATTCTGCGTCTGATCGAAATCAATCGTCAGAAAATTACGGAGCCAAATTGCGATCGTAAATTACGTTTACCAAATTCAATCGAATTCGCGATGACGCGACCTCGAGCATTAATTATGCGAGAATGCATTGCCGGCGACGAAACGGAAGAACAGGTAACCCGAAAGAAAGAGAAGAGCTATTGTCGCGTGACCTACATACCAAAAATCGTAGCGGTTGATTCGATTGCGACACGATCGTTAGAGTGCAATATTCCTTAGAAGGCTTGTTCGAAGGAGCCAGTTTGAAACGCGATAACGGGGCCTAACCAGCTACTACCAGTCTCTCTCGCGTCCCTCTAGGACGGCTATATACGAGAGAATTCCCATAGCGTCGTATGGAATGTCACCGCTGCCATTTCTTGGCTGGCTGATCGGCTATCTAACTTCTACCTGGCAATTTCTCCGAGTGGAACCACGACCTCCCGTGACCGCCAGCCGATTCAGGAGAACTGCCGATCCGGTCCTTTCTCCCGGTGAAAAGAAACATCTCTATCGTATAACTGAATCCGCGATCTTCATCTTGCGAGAGACGAAATTGTCGCTTCGATCGGCGGCAACGTTTCTACCTGTTTACACCATGCGAAATAAAAAGCGATCCGGCGGCAAATGTCCTCGACAGACGGAAAAAAATCCGATGGCGGATCTGCGAATTGGGAGAGACAGAAGACAAGAAGGCTGCGGCCAGAAGAGATGCGAATAGAAGGTTACGGTAATAGCTATCGAAAGAAAGAAGGTCAAGGATACCATCTCCGAGGCGTAAAACTCGATTACCGTGCATGCAATACGGTAAACCTGCTGACGAAACGAGCGGACGAATGGCTCTTCGATACGTAGCGTTTCCTTTCTCTCTCGCGATCTCGAGCGCACACGAGGCTACATGAAATTATCGAAGCCTTTCGATCGAACCGTATATTCGCCTTCCCTTCCCTTCCAACACACCCAGCGTCTTATCGGGAGGTAGCTCTGGAAAAAAAATACAGTCACGTCGATGCTCGACAGACTATGCTAGCGTCTGACGCATCGGTGATATCCAATATCGCCGATGTTTCTCCTTAATTACCGATCAATAAATAGCCGCTTGAATCATTCAGATATATTGATTCGAAATTGATTGTACAGTAATCCGGACAAGGAGTGTATTTATACAAGGATGATTCTCGTTTCGCATTTATCTTTCCTCAGCGATAACTGTCGAACAGAGTATGGGCATATTTTATTCGAACAACGAATAACGAATAAATCTGTCAAATTTATTCGTGAATAACGAATAACGATTTTATTCGAACAAAGCTTACTCGAACGTGACTTTATTCGTTATACGGTGTTCGATGATTTGCAACGATATAAAAATCTCGCCTAAAGTAAACAGATTGAACGATAAAATGTTGGGACAAAAAGTTGCACTAAAAACAAATTTATTAAATAAACCAAAATTGTGAAAAAAAGGACACCTGACTCTTTTTTCTTTACTATTTCAGTAAATATCTCGAATAAAATTTTATTCAAACAATTTATTCGAACAAAATTTTATTCGAAGAATTTAGTCGAATAGAATTTTATTCGAAGAATTTATTCAAATAGAATTTCATTCGAAGAATTTATTCGAACAATGTCCAACTGTGCTGTCAAACACGTTGCTCGACATACGAGTCTATCGAAGCCTCTCTTTCTCAGCCTGAAGAAAAATCGACCATTGAAAAAAAATCTAACATTGAAACTGTTAAAGTCATCATTGGTAGGAATTTATAGGAATTTTATTGTTTTACGATTATTTATCGCTGTATCATAAATCTTCTCCTACTTCAACTGTTTTAATTTCTCTGACACAAGTTTTACTGTTCTAATATGATCTTTAATTTGTTTTTTTCTCTTTTTCTCTTGTTTCTTTTTTTTTTTTTT
>NW_025110037.1:212922-243070 GCF_011392965.1 Frieseomelitta varia | reverse complement strand
CTGTAAATAAAATGATTTAATTATTATAAAATTATTGAAACTGTGAAATAATGCTTGGGAATTGAGTCACTGATTCGATTGTTATAAGTAAATAGTTAAAATTTTTAATATACAAAATTATCATCGAAATCCATTATTTTACAGGTTGAATAATTCATTTGAAACAATTAAATTATTTCTACAGTATTTCTAGACGTTGTTCAATAATTTTCACTACTTTTATATTACGATTAAGCAATTAAATTAATCGTTTCATTCAATAACTCAAAGTTATTTCTCTTAAGTACATTGCACAAGATTTTTATAAATTATTGGTTAAAAATTTTAAATAGCAACATTAGAAACGCTACAGACGAGAATTTATTGTTTAATTGTTATAAATACATCATTAGAAATATTAGATAATGTTTAAACAAGAAGAATGTTTAGAAATATTATTTAAAACCCACTCCGAATTTTTGGTCGATGTGTACACGACGGAAGTTCGATTGATAATGAGCCTTCGACCGCTTAAGGTTAATCCAATGTTTCGATCGTCAATGACCCGGAACTATTGATAATTTTTTTTTAGTACTTCGAACTTTCTCTATTATACTAATCAATGGTTTTTAGATTTCCATCGCAAGGTTATATTTTCATAAATATTTTTCAATGTCAAATGTAATAATTTATTAATTTTTTTATCTATAACTGGCTAGAACTAAATTTACACTTTCATGATATTAATTTCTAAGTTATAACTGCACTGACGTATATTAAATAGAAATTCATGTAGAGGAAAGTTATGTAGTAAAAATTTTAAATAACACTTAGAAACATTACAGAAGAGAATTTATTGTTTAATTATTGCAAGGAAATTATTAGAAATATTAGATAATGTTTAAACGATTAGAATATTCAGAAATATTGTTTAGAAATTTACTTCGAAAGTTCAATCGATGTGCACACGGTGAAAGTTCAACTTGTAATGACTTTTTGCCTGCTCAACCTTCATGTAAAGTCAGTGATGCATAGCAGATGGTAATCTTTGTAAATACTTTCAAAAACACTTTTTCTATTCAGAAATCAGTTATTTTACAGTTTTATTGTTTCCATAGCCTCCATTAATTTAATACAACAATAAATACTGTAATTTCTATATTTTTTACAAGGTGAAACGTTTGCACGGTTAATTTTTAACTTATAATTATTGTTGAGATTTACTAAATGCTAATTTTTAAATCTGTGACATATAATTCTAATTTATGTAGAAAATAATTATATTACAGTCAAAAATTAAATTGTTCGTTTTCGTAAGAATAGCTATGCAAGTAAAAAATCGTTTACATTTAATTCGATAATTTTCGATGTAGATGTATTATTCCACAGACGAATAAAATGTTAATATTAACATATATGTATGTATATATATATTTTATATTTTTATATTATATATTCTATATATATATATATATTTTTTTTTTTTGCCTCAACGGCTAAGAAAAGGATTTGGTTTTGTACATATACATTTTTGAACATACCATTTCATTCTACTCTCATCCATCACTCCCTTTCACAAGACACACATCACACCTCACACCAATTTAAAACTGTTACAACTTAATAACTATAACACTATATACCAATAAATACAGTATAATGCTCTCTTTATTGCACTTAAAAATAGAATTCCGCCTTTCGTTGGGTTTCTTTCGTTCTCGGGGCTTCTTTCTTTTTTTCCTCTAACTTTCTTAATCAATCAATAGGTAAAGAAATGTAAGAAATATAAAATATAATTAATAGGTAAAGAAATATAATAAATATAATAAATATAAAATATAACTAATAGGTAAAGAAATATAATAAATGTAATAAATATAAAATATAACTAATAAGTAAAGAAATATAATAAATGTAAGAAATATAAAATATAACTAATAGGTAAAGAAATATAATAAATATAAGAAATATAAAATATAACTAATAGGTAAAGAAATATAATAAATATAAGAAATATAAAATATAACTAATAGGTAAAGAAATATAATAAATATAAGAAATATAAAATATAACTAATAGGTAAAGAAATATAATAAATATAAGAAATATAAAATATAACTAATAGGTAAAGAAATATAATAAATATAAGAAATATAAAATATAACTAATAGGTAAAGAAATATAATAAATGTAAGAAATATAAAATATAACTAATAAGTAAAGAAATATAATAAATATAAGAAATATAAAATAACAAAAGTTTGCGAAATAGGTAATTCTAGATTAGTTAAGAATGCTATAGACGCGCTAGGAAAAATTTAGCTCAGAAATAGCTCGCTCGACTGCAAACGAAAATTCTATCCTACCAAGCACGAGTCGAAATAAATTTAAAAAAGAAGAGAAAAGGTTCCTCTTCGTTCCGCGATATTTCCCAAAAAAAAAACGATCTTTCCCTTCCACGCGTATTTCATAAATCTACTCGTTAATACTCGACGCGTGTCTCGTTCATTTATTTCGTGGCCAACGTGGCTGTAACGTGACGTCGAAACCTCCCGAAACTGGCATTATTGCGGAACGAAGCGGTGGTTGCACAACGTCGCTAAATGTTTAATCTGTTTTCCGAGCTGGCGAATTTACCGTCGATGTTCACCGGGAACACTCGAGTTGTGGCACGAAACGAAAAAATCGTCGGACTGTGGCCTGATTCTCCCCTCCGTGAGAGAGGGTCGAGAGAGGAAATCGAGCGATCCCCTTTGGGGTTTACTTGGAGGATGAACCATCAGCCACACGAATGGCTGGAAATTAGGGTTAGCTGTTTTTCGGCTATTTGTCGCACTTATCCTTCTTTAGCAAGTAATTCGAGTGTCACCAGTCGATTCGTGCTTTGCGAACAGAGATGAATTTGCGAGCAAAGGTAGATTTCTATCTTGCGAAAGATGGTAATAAATGTTGCATAATTGCGTTTATTTCTGTCTTCTGAAAGGAAAGAAACAAATGTTACATAATTATAATTTAATTATATCTGCCAGAGTAGAGAAGTAACTATTGCGTGATTGCATTTATTTCTGTGTTGCGAGAGATTGAAATAGATGTTATGTTGATTGCACTTAACATCAACTGAGACTGAGTCTCTCTTCGTTCCAACGATGACGAAATGTTTCATTATGGTTCTTTCACGATTTTAAGCTCGAAAGATTCTCAATGTGAACTCAGATTTGGGAAAAGTTTTTTTTTGAAAAAGAAAATTCAATTTTGGAGAAGTTGAAGCGTCTGCCTCGTCTTTTGCCTCGCTCAAAACAGTCCTCTCATTTTCACGAATTATTTTTGACGAATTTATAAACGAGGAAACTGTGACACCGATCCAAGACCCGTCGATTACAAATATTGACAGTTCTTGCAAATCTCGAATACCGAAATTAAAGTTTTGTCGTATATACAAATTCACAAATCGGTACCCACCAATCTAATACTCTTTCATCATCGTATCTTTCTACCGTTTTATAATTTCACGAAAGAAAGCCCATTTTTATGCATTTGTGGGAAATATCAAATATATGCGCAGAATGCGCCTAGTCTGAAAAAATTTATAAAATATTCATTGTACAGCGCCTTTCGTTTGGTAGGTAAAGCAGGTTCCTATCCAGTCTCTATTCCCTTCAGCTGTTTTTAAATACAATTTTGCTTAAAAATCCGCGGTATAAAATATAAATATATACAAAGTATATGTAAATATATTAATATAAATATATTAAATATAGATATATATAAAATGTATATAAATATATTAAATATAAATATATACAAAATATATGTAAATATATTAAATATAAAAATATACAAAATATATATAAATATATTAAATATAGATATATACAAAATATATATAAATATATTAAATGTAGATATATATAGATATATATATAATGTATATAAATATATTAAATATAAATACATATAATTAAATTAAATTATATAATTATACACTACATTATATAATTATAATATGTATAAATGCATATAATCAAATAAAACATATATAAATATATTAAATAAACATTACGATGAAACACAGCCGATAAACGTAAACCGAGAAGTTCTTCGTAGACAGAGATCTTCAGCAGTTCTACGAATTCCAGCAGTGCCAATTTTTCTTTTTTTCTCTTTTTTTTTTTTTTTTTCTCTCGATCGTCACCCCGTCGAGAAACTATTTTAATAATCGCTTAATAAGCTGCTGCTCCCGATCCGGGATATCGGCACCGATTGAACGCAAAGGAAAGCGAACTGGTTGGATGACCGTTGCCCCCCCTCCCAGAGCCGCGATACTTACAACCGTCTCCAATTTCCAACTTGTTTGAGGAGATATAAAGTTCGAATGGCGATTCCAGTCGTAAATCTTCGATTGGATCGTCGAGGTCTGCGGCCGGAATCCACTGTAAATCGCGAAAGTTTCTTCTTAATCGGTGAAAGGCAGTTCGCGAAAGTTGCCGCTTACAACTTACCTCTCGATTTCCGACCAGCCTTCACCTGTCGAACCACCCTCGCACCCCCCCCTCCCCCTCCCCCCGGAGGGAGGCCATTTCCAGCTGCTCGCCCTTAAAAGTCTCAACATCGTTCGAATGTAATACAGACGTCGGGTTGTTCCTAGAATCACGAGGGCGACTCGCGATAAAGTGTTGGTTAGATTTAAGTTAGATTTAGGTTTAAATTAGGTTCGGAGAATATTTCGGCGCCGGAACGTACCGTTACCAGAACGAGAAAGGCCAGGAATCTAGTAGGAATCTGACACTACCTGGCTTTTCCTCTCAGAAAAGCCAGGAGTCTTATGAAATATTTCCTCCGCGTAAAAAAAAAAAAAGAGAAAAAAGAATAGGTTTAAATTAGGTTAGGTTTAAGTTAAGTTGGGTTAGGTTAATTTAGGTTAGGTCGATCCCGATTTCTTCAGCGGCGTTGTTTCTCAGAAAGCAGCGATTAAACCACTTGCGCCGACAACTGATTGCGGACCATAACGAGTGACACAAACCGTACACAATAGTTCGTCGCTTTCTTTCTTCTTTGAATTCGTCGGTATGATATCGCTGGATAGAAATGATTGAGGAGTAATAAATTTATTATTTGTTTCGCCTGGGTTATACTTAAATATACTGAAAACGGAGAAAATATTACAATTTTGGAGGTTAACCACTTGCGTTGGCAACTGATTGCGGACCATAACGAGTGACACAAACCGTACACAATAGTTCGTCGCTTTCTTTTTTCTTTTGAACTCGTCGGTATGATATCGCTGGATAGAAATGATTGAGAAGTAAATTTATTATTTGTTTCGCCTGGGTTATACTTAAATATATTTAAAACGGAGAAAATATTACAATTTTGGAGGTTAACCACTTGCGTTGGCAACTGATTGCGGACCATAACGAGTGACCGAACCGTATATAATAATTTGTCGCTTTCCTTTTCCTTTGAAACTCGTCATGATATCGTTGGATAGAAATGATCGAGGAATAATAAATTTATTATTTGTTTCACCTGGATTGTACTTAAATATAAAAACTGAGAAAATATTACAATTTTGGACAAGAAATTCTCGTCATTCTAGCGCAATAGACGAAGGCGAATGCGAAAATAATAAATCGCTTGATTCATAATTGCGTCATAATTGCATCGCTCGATCCTTGAGTAAAGGTGAGTGGCTCCTAAAAAATAAAATCACAAGACCGCATGGAAGTTTCTTCGCTCCCGACGTTTCACTTTTCGGGTGAATTTCGCCTAAACTGAGCCGTCAAAGGCGTCTCTACCCCGCGTCCGTCATTTCTCGCTGATTAATTCGAGGAGAATTCTTCCACGAAAGTTTCGTCCGGGGAAGGAGATCGGAAACAAAAAGAGAAAGGAGGGGGAAAAAAAAAAGAAAGAAGTTGGTCGTTACTGGGCTTTCAACGCGGCGGTCTCTTTGATTTATTTCCCGCTTAGGCATCCATCCATTCCCCACCCCTTTGCTCCGTTGAGTTTTCTCGCACTGGGGGCGTCGAGTGACATTCCAGCTTCCGCCATTATTCCGTCGGAGGATCGTCTCTCGAGGGAGCGAGTTACGGACACGAGTTCACATGAATTTCCGCTCGTTAGCAGGCGCACAAAGAGGCGACGCAGACGCGTGCAGAAGTGATTTCGTCGCCCCCTTTCCTTCTTTCTCTGCTCGCGCCTCCTTCTTCTTCTTTCTTTTTTTTTTTTTTTTTTTCTCTTCCTTCTCTGTGTGTAGGAATCATCTCCGAGGACCCTTGAAACATCGAATAATACCGCGTGACGCGATCAAAGAATGCGCGCTGATTAAAGCACTCCTCCGCTGGAGGAAGAACTGCAAACTCGCTCAGTGTTAGACGTTCTTTCGTCGTGGTTTTCTCAGATGTTTCCTCGACAAAAACAGCATCTCCTAAACTGTCTTGTAAATACACCATTTGTGCGAGGTTTTGTACTTAAAACTTTGAGTTTTATCATTAATTCTTAGGTGTTGTGGATATTAAACTCGCGAGACTACTGTTTTTCTTTATCTTATTTTATTATTTTATTATTTTACTATTTTACTATTTTGCTATTTTATTATTTTATAATTTTACAACTTTATAACTTTACAACTTTACAACTTTACTATTTTACAATTTTACAATTTTACAATTTTATTATTTTATTATTTAACTATTTTATTATTTTACTATTTTACTATTTAACAATTTAACAATTTTGCAATTTTACAATTTTACAATTTTACTATTTTACTATTTTACTATTTAACAATTTTACAATTTTATAATTTTACTATTTTACTATTTAGCAATTTTACACTTTTGCAATTTTACAATTTTACAATTTTACTATTTTACTATTTAACAGTTTTACAATTTTGCAATTTTACAATTTTATTATTTTACTATTTAACAATTTTACAATTATACTATTTTACTACTTTACTATTTTATTTTATATTTTTCATGACAGAAATTCCAACAAAATTTTATTTTATTACTTTATTATTCAATCGTGCTTGGAATTATTTGTTTACCAACCCCCAAAGAAGCTATAGAACTCTTCGAGCTATAAAAATTTATATCAGATGGCTAAAATTTTGAATACCTAGTTCATATTTTGCGTTTTTCTACGGAAATATAAGTTTTACGGAAATTCCAACAAAATTGATTCTAAATCACTATCGTTTCGAATCCAAAATTGAGATTCAACACATAAATTTCATTTTTATTCGACAAATACACATGCATATATTTCGAACGGTTTCTACACGCGATTGAAAGTTAAACGAAAATGGTCCTTCTCGTGAATGACCAGTACGCAAATTTTCGCGAATGATTGTATATCCAGTCGTTGTTGGTTTCGACACGTGACGTCTCGATAGAATTCCAGGAATCTTCAAACTTCGTAGGAAAGCTTGGAGAAATCTCCCAAGACAGAACTTTCAATGGAAGCAGACCTCGAGTGACCAGAACTCGCTCTGGCTACGAGGCGCGAGATAGAAAAAGTACGTCGTTCATCGGCAACAGAGGACCGATTCAAAGAAGAAAACTTAGGATTAGATTTTTGTTCTAACTGATTTTTTCAAACATTCTCTCTCAGCTGGTGTAAACTTGTAAAAATTGAGCAAGATTCCGCTGGATTCATTAAGGACTGCAGAGTCCTGCAGTTTCACATTTTCAACGCGTTTCTCTGCTTGGTCTTTCTACTTCCAGTTATGCAGTTTTGCAATTTTGCTGATTTATCATTGACGCAATATTTACACAGACAGAATCGAATGGAAAAATGTCGTTCAGAAATATTACCGGAGGCTATGAGAAAAATTACCGCAGCCACCAGCTGTCGTCATTTGTAAAATTTGCAAAATATTTTCGGTCATTGATAATTGCAATATTTTCTCAGTTACAAGTATATTTATATGTAACCCAGGCGAAACAAATAATAAGTTTGTTACTTCTCAGTAATTTCGATCCAGTGATATCATACCGACGAGTTTAAAGGACAAAGAAAGCGACGAATTATCGTATACGGTTCGGTCACTCGTTATGGTCCGCAATCACTTGCCAGCGCAAGTGGTTAACCTCCAAAATTGTAGTATTTTCTCAGTTTTAAGTATATTTAAGTATAACCCAGGCAAAACAAATAATAAATTTATTACTTCTCAGTAATTTCTATCCAGTGATATCATACCGACGAGTTCAAAGGAAAAAGAAAGCGACGAATTATCGTATACGGTTCGGTCACTCGTTATGGTCCGCAAACCAGTTGCAAGACGTGAAGCTCGTTTGGAGAATATTTGGCTCAAAATTGCAATGATTTCTCAGTACTAAGTACATTGAAATATAACCCAGGCGAAACAGATAATAAATTTATTACCTCTTGGTAACTTTTATCCAATGATATACGGAATGAATTCAGAAAAGAAGGCTAATTATTGTATACGGTTCGGTCACTCGTTATGGTCCGCGAACCAGTTGCCAGCACAATGGTTTAACAGTTGACAATGGTTTCTAAAGCAGATAATTTCTCGTCGTTTCTCGGACGAATATATTTTTGCGACTTGCAAATGAAACGCAAAGACGTGTTTTAGTTGCGCGAAGAAACTTTGCACTTCCGGCGAACGATGCTCCTTCCCGTTGGGAAGTTACTAAATGGCTCTCAACCAATTTGTCGCGGTAATATTTAAGTTTGCATCGTGTCTCAGATTTACGGACGAAAGTTACGATTAAAAAAAGAAAGAGGAAAGAGTCGTGGGATGGAAATTATTAACAATTCGCGGTTGCTGGCGCCATCTACAGCCGGTGGAGAAAGCGGAAAGGAGTAATTTGCGGCTGGCCGCAAAAGCAGCGATCTGCAAAGAGTCGGATTACCGAGGAAACGAATGATTTATTTAGCGGCACGTTTATTAACAAAGCGGCGCATTTGTTGACGACGGTATTCACCTTGGCGGATGTTGGGAATTTTAATCCGAGCTTGCCATAATTTTCGCGCAACGTCCCTCGCCGAAGAAAGACGATATTAAACTTATTAGAGTTATTAAATTTTTAATTTGCCGCTGAGCGTGTATATAAATAATTGAAAAATGAAATTCTAAAATTCACTTAAAGGGATCTTCCTCGTTGAGAACGCAGTTCTGAAACGTCGGAACAAATAAATGAATAAATAAAGTGCGGGGAAAGCAGGGAAATTTTTTGAACAGTAGTTTCAATGTGAAAATTTCTGAATTATTCAATTGTTTCAGCGTGATGTTTTGTTTTTTTTTTTTTTTTTTTTTTTTAAAAAACGCTCTTTGACTTTAAAAGGTTTTTAAAAGCGTCAGCGTCGTAGAACGTTTACGAAGGAGCTGAATTATTTCTGCAGCGATGAGAATTTAAGACTTCTGAAAGTCTACTATACACCAAGACACGTATCTCTGTATATTTCTTTTCCAATGTTAAATGTAATTTCCTTCGGTTCTCCGCTGACCCCTAACTCCTCGAAACTTATATATCTCGTGTATTTTCTCCCTTCTATCTTCTTCTTCTTCTTCTTCTCGAGGGAGGCTTAAAAAAATATTCTTTACCGGCGGTAATATTCTTTTTCTCCTACTTTCGATCGAGCTTGAAAGAATCGTAAGAGAATGGCCTTGATTTCGAGGGGAAATTCTATTCGAAATAAAGATAAAAGGAAATAACCATTTCAACCTAATTAACTGCCTCTGTTAACTTTGCTTTAATACCAGAGGCAATTTCAACGAAAATTTTCAACTAAAAATTAACTAAGAAATGTAATAAATTAGTTGATCACGTCGCATTTTATATGACATTATATTCTCACGTCGTATTATATTTTTTGTCTTCCTCAGTTAAAACATTCATTGCTGAAACATGACACTATAAAATACACGATCAAGTTACCTTCAGTATTAAAATTAGTGAGATGATTGTTGATGTCCGATTTTTGCTTTTTAAATAAAATTTAAAACATTAAATTATTCTCGTTTAATATTGTATAACAATAACAACCATTTATTTAACATTGAAAGTATTGAATACAAATAAAATATATATATTATTATAAGTTATTATATATATATAATAACAACCATTTATTTAACATTGAAAATATTGAATATATAAATGAAATATATATAAAAAAATATATATTGAATATAAAGTATTCTCGTTTAATATTGTATAATAATAACAACCATTTATTTAGCATTGAAAGTATTGAATACAAATAAAAAATATATATTATTATAAGTTATTATATATATATATAATAACAACCATTTATTTAACATTGAAAATATTGAATATAAATAAAATATGTATAAAAAATATATATATTGAATATAAAGTATTCTCGTTTAATATTGTATAATAATAACAATCATTTATTTAACGTTGAAAGTATTGAATATAAATAAAATATATATATTATTATAAATTATTATGTATATATATAATAAAATACAAATAAAATATAAATAAAAAAATATATATATTGAATATAAATTATTCTCGTTTAATATTGTATAATAATAACAACCATTTATTTAACATTGAAAATATTGAATATAAGTAAAATATATATAAAAAATATATATATTGAATATAAAGTATTCTCGTTTAATATTGTATAATAATAACAACCATTTATTTAACATTGAAGATACTTTCTTCGATTAATTGTAATTTTCAATTAATTCGTCCCTGAAAAACCCATCGAAACGAAGTAAAGTTTTCCTTCTTCTTCGTACGTACATACATCTGTCGCTCCGCGAATATCCAATCGCTCGTGATCGACCTCCGGAGGATCTGAAACGCTGGCCACGAAAAATCGTCGATCCGTTTTTAGATTCCGCGGTAGTCCGGCTAAATTACGAGTTTCATAATTCATCGCTGTTTGTTCGTTGAGAGCTCCTCCGGTTCGAAAATTGGGGGAAGCGAAGAGAAGAGAAGAAAGGAGAGACTAGCGTGTTCGCTTGGAGCCTCGAGTGGCTGGGAACTTTGGATCGCGGACAGAATGCATCGTTCGAGCTAGATGCTTGCTCTTCCGATAAACATGTCGAGTAACAAACTGGATCGACGAACGGGACCGTTTCTCGTTTTTCCAACGTTTTTCTTTTTTTCTCTCCTTCTCTTTCCCTCACTCTGGTGCGAGAGCATTTCTTGCATTTGTGAAAAAGAAATTATTATTTATTTTTTATTATTTATGGAAACGTGGAAGAAATTTCTTTTGTCTATCCAACATACCAGAGTAGTCTCGGAGACTTCAAGGTCACACTCACTATTTTTTTATATAACATATATATATATTTTTTTTTTGTATGTTAATCGATGCAGTCTGAAATCAGTCATATTCGATTGCTACGATAAATTAATAAAATTACTATACATATTAATAAAACTGCAATAGTTAAATTAATAAAATTACATTACATATTAATAAAATTACAATAGTTCAGTTAAAATAATAGTACAATAGCAAGATCATGCAATTATTGTATAATATATGGTAATAATAATATAAATATATAATATATTGTATATATTATATATATTATATAAATATAATAAATATATTATATATTATAATATAAATATAATAAATAAATATATAAATATATTATATATTATATATAAATATATATATTATATATAATATTATGTACAATTATATATTATATATAAATATATAATGTATTATTAATTATTATTAAATATATTATGTATATTATAATATTTATAATTATTAAATATATTATATATAAATATATAATATATTATTAATTATTATTAAATATATTATGTATATTATAATATTTATAATTATTAAATATATTATATATAATATATTTAGCTAGAGTATTTACAACCGTGTAAATACTCTAGTTAAAATAAAATAATATATAATAATTATAACCCTACCCCCCAATATATAAACCCTAAAATTATTATATATTATATGTTATATATAATATTATATATAATATATAATATATAATAATTTTAGGGTTTCATATAACGTTTCATTTTAACTAGAGTATTTACACGGTTGTACAATAAAGAACTATCGTTCAAACACTAATTGTTAAAAATAAATATCTGCAAGTGGAGACGTAGGAGGCAGTACAGTGGATATTTACTTACGTAGCGTGGACCTTCGGTGTAGAAAATTAATAGGACGGTACTGCATCCTGGGTCTGCGTCGTTGAGAACGACATATTTATTATATTATTTATGGTACTGCCTGGGTCGTGTCCCCTACGATAATAATAGTACAATAACAAAATCATGCAAAACTACTGCAATGATAGTTCGAACAAGTGATGTTTCTTGCAACTATCATTTCAAATATCCCGGCGAGGAAGTACTGAAACTGATGCCGCACTTCCACGTAAAGACTTCGATGAAAATTCTGATAGAAAGCAAAATGCACGGGTGTTTCGTTTCAACCGATCGAAATACGATTCACGTATCACGCAACTCATTGTTAGTTGTTAGTGTATAATTAATTTGATAGCCTTTCCAATAAACAGAGTGATTCAACGACCCACCCGGTTCTCCAATCTCTTGATCGAAACGAAGTTCAGATGTTCAAAGTATTCGCGAGGAAAAGTGTTTGGGAGCGAGGCAGAGCCTCTAAAACCGTATATTACGCTCGGTCGTAATTTACGGAACGTGGAAATACGGAACGACGAGCGTGAAACACAACGCCCGAAACGTAGAAAGCGTCCTGGGGAATACGACAATGGAGGTGGTGAGCTTCCACTCGCGGAGGGGAAAACCGGGGCCTTCTGTCTCCGCGAGAAAGCCTTTGCCGCGAAACGTGGAAAACGCGGAGCAGATATTTGATACACGCGAGCCCCGCGACGATATTTGAATAACGAGATAAGCATTCTTCCGTGCTCCAGCCGATAAACTCACTTCCCCCAACGATCCTCGGGAAACGAGGTTTCTGTTTCCCCGACGCCGGCGTTCCATTCTTGGCACCAGCCAGTCGAACACACAGAGATACGCGGGACCATGATCTCTGATAAGGGGAGCGTGTTCTTTTTTTTTCTTCTTCTTCTTTTTCTTCGTTTCTAAGGTTGCAGGTGTGGGTGTGCTTACGATAACCAAGAAGTTATCGTAGAAGCGGCAGAAGTTAATACAGTATAACATAAAATTATAAAATTATAAAATAGTTGAATGATGATATAAATTGATGTGATACATATTTGGTATATATTTATTAATGATGTCAGTGATGCCAGTGACATAAATTGATGTGGTACAATGTATATTTGTTCAGTTTTTATAAATGTACTGTAAGTTGCACATCTATGTTGCGCTTCTTTTTTATCATACGTTTGAAAATGTTATCATACTTTTAAATATATACATATATATATATATAAATTTATTATTTATATTTATGTAATATATTATATATATATTATTTATATTTATATTTATGTAATATATATTATATATATTATTTATATTTATATTTATATAAATATATGTATATTTAAATGTAATTTTATAATATATATTTTATATATATTATAATTTATCATACATATTTTCCATACTGAATTCAAATGTATTTATATCGGTTTATATCGTTCACCCCCGGTTTTCGAGACTCTTGAGGATGAGGAAATTGAAAGTTACTTCACGTGTGCAAGTTACGTGAATCACCCTGTATAAAATGAAACTGCATATATATTTCGTTTTGACCAAATCGATCGACTTCATTTTCTTTTTTTTTTTTTTTTTTTTATGAATTTCTTTATAACTACGTAGGTAGATTAATAAATGACACGAGCAACGACAGGTCGAAGTTCGCTGCGCGAGAGTTCTCAGAAACGACGCAGCAATTTTTACAAGACGACTCTCGATCTATCGAGAACCGCATTTCGCTTTCCACCTTTCGGTTTTTTCCACGGCCAGTGGCATAGGTGTATCGCGCCGCTAACTTTATACAGGGTGGTCACTGAGAAACTTGTTTTAATTTTCTTTTTTCGTAGGTTTCACACGTAATACTAAAAAAAAAGTTCACTAATTATATTTCGAAGTAAAGTGATAAAAATTAAAGAGATACGTGTTTGTTTTATTAAAGTTATTAATTTATATATATATATTTTTATACAATTTATATAGTTTTATATAATTTATATATATATATTTTGTACAATTTATATATATTTTTATATATAATTTATATATATATATATTTTGTACAATTTATATATATTTTTATATAATTTATATATATATTTGTTTTTATATAATTTATATATATATATATATTTTTGTACAATTTATATATATTTTTATATATAATTTATATATATATATTTTTTGTACAATTTATATATATTTTTATATAATTTATATATATATATATTTTATACAATTTATATATATTTTTATATAATTTATATATATTTTTATATATAATTTATATATATATTTATTTATAATTATTAAATTCAATTTTGTTTTATATCATTCAGTGACCACCCTGTATGTATCTTTCCCCCCGCGTTTGCATTTCACGCTGCGCGAAGCGTGTCGATCCAATCTCCAGTTGTTCGAACAACCACCACGACATGCAATACGTGACTATATACGTTCATTAACAGCCGACTGAGTTTTTCCTATGATCGTTCGATGTGTCTACATGGTTTCCTTCGTAGATTCGCATCTATGGATGGTAAAAGGAATTCAGAAACGTCGACCGATTTCTCCTTGTGCCACTCTATGTGGGCTGATGTAACCGAGAAACAGGCTATTCTACAATGAAAAAAAGAAGAAACGAGTCGAAAAGAAAGGATGAAAATTCGTTCCGTCGATCACTTCTTAATAATTTCTTTTCCAGTGATGTCATACCGACGTGTTCAAGAGGAAAAGAAAGGGATACGGGTTTCGGTCGCTCGTTACGGTCCGCAAACCAGTTGCCAACGCAAGGCGGTCAATTATTCTTCTCGATCACGCCTGAGATTGGCCAAATTCAAACATAATCGATCAATCCTTCGAACTCGAGTTTCTCGACAAAATTTTACTCTTTCTTCTTGACTTGTCTCTCTCTTCACGTAGAATCACCACGACAGTCGTTTTAAATTCCAGTTAAAATAACACAAAATAGAGGAGATTATTATAAATTATAAATCTATTATTATAAATATGTTATTTACAGTTAAATCCATCTATAATTATTTATAAATATGTTATTTATAAATCGATCTGTAATTATAGATATATTATTTACAAATCGATCGCGAACGTTTTCATAAATGTTTTCAGTAACTCACGGTGCGAGACGTTCGACGTTTTTACGATATAACTTTTCCACGAATGGTGGACAAAGTTGAACGTTGGTCCAGTGGTCCTTTCCCGCTGCAAGTTGAAGTTTGTTTGCAACTTACTATCGACGGAGACAGGCAATTTTCCCTGCCTGTTCGGATCGAAGATTCTTGCCTCCTTCCACCTGTATGCTATGCGCGCGCGCGCTTTTCTTTCATTTTTATTTTTTCGCTAGTTCAATATCGGGAATATAAATAGACTGCGTGTGCACCTCGCGCGGGAATTCATCATTTTCACGTTACTTTGAATATTGACGCGGTGGCCGAATCGTGCCACGCTGAGAAAAATTTTTAAAATGACAAGTTTTGCCTCTCTCTTAAACTTTCGAGATATACTGTACCTTCCTTTTTTTTATTTTTAAATTATAACACACGCGGAAGGCTTTAAAT
The DNA here is from genome assembly GCF_011392965.1 of Frieseomelitta varia. NCBI lineage: Eukaryota > Metazoa > Arthropoda > Insecta > Hymenoptera > Apidae > Frieseomelitta > Frieseomelitta varia. Next base: position 227,346 of record NW_025110037.1, on the reverse strand, counting down.
TGTAACACACGCTCGGCCGCTTCTCGTTAAAAACAGCTTTGCGCTATGTAAATGCTTCGCTGAAGAAAATCTTCAGTTGATAAAGAAGAATATACATTTGTGTTCCATTTGAAACGTCCCCCACGTTTGTCTTTTAAATGATTTATTACAGAAAGAAATATGTTGCAAGTAAAAAAACTTCACTTTGATCATTTTTTGGCAGTCACAAAGCTTGTCCAATTGTATGTGGACGTGCCGTCGAGATTTTATTTCTTTAAATGAAACTACGTGTGTTTCTTTCAAAGCTAGAAAAGGTAGAAAATTCTATAATTCCAACTCGATATGCTTTCAAACTCGATTTTCTCGAAAACGATGGCTTCGGTGAGAAAATTTTATTCTCTCCCTTTTTTCATATGAAGTTTCACCTTCTAGTAGTACCACTAGTTATGGGACACCCTGTATAGTTGACGAAGAAGAGACCTTAATTAGATCCAGAAAGAATTCAAACGTCAGATTAGTAGTTAAACAAGAATCTGTACTAAATATTTTTCTATACTGTCACGTTTTTAGCTCGTATTTTGCTTAACCGTGACCAATAAAAATTTATACAAAAGCTTCAAAGCTTCAAAGTTCTTGAAACAAGAAACCCCTCTTGTGAAATGAAATCAACGTTTCAGGTGTCCAGTTTTTCGAAAATTTCAAGAGTTTCGAGTGTGTCTCGAAATTTTGTGAAATTTCGGGATCGAGTTTCCCGAGGATTTTGAGGATTTCCACTTCGGACTCCCATTTATTCATTAAACTGTTCCATTTATTGAAAATTTCAAAATATGTCAACGACTTATAACAACTCACGCTGATCAACTGCTGAACCACTCGTGCGTGATTTAACACTAAATCTAATCTAAATCTAATCTATTGACACTTCATGTATATTATTTCTACCGCGACTAATCAAAACGACCGGTCCTTAAGAAAGAAAGAAAAAAATATTTCTTACACTCGAACGTAAATAATAGTCAATTGGATAATTAAATAATAAATGAAAATAACTTTCATGTTGGTCGCGGTAGGTAGTACAGACTATGTAAGTTTCTTGGAAAAAAGAAAATAAAAGAAAAAGCAAATATTGAAGGATTCATTATATACATATTTTGAAAACAATGAAAATTTAAAGATAAATAACAATGTGAAAATTGTACGCAAATGTTTGAAAATGGTCAATTTGACCGATGGTGATAAATTTAGGTTAGGTAGTAAGTTTTGGGTTAGGTTGTAAATTTAGGTTAGGTAGTAAGTTTAGGTTAGATTGTAAATTTAGGTTAAGTAGTAGGTTTAGGTTAGGTGCTAGATTTAAATTAGGTAATAGGTTTAAATTAGGTGGTAAGTTTAGGTTAGGTTGTAAATTTAGGTTAAGTAGTAGGTTTAGGTTAGGTGCTAGATTTAGATTAGGTAATAGGTTTAAATTAGGTAATAGGTTTAAATTAGGTGGTAAGTTTAGGTTAGGTTGTAAATTTAGGTTAAGTAGTAGGTTTAGGTTAGGTGCTAGATTTAGATTAGGTAATAGGTTTAAATTAGGTAATAGGTTTAAATTAGGTGGTAAGTTTAGGTTAGGTTGTAAATTTAGGTTAAGTAGTAGGTTTAGGTTAGGTAGTACATTTATGTTAGGTAGTAGGTTTAGGTTAGGTGCTAGATTTAGATTAGGTAATAGGTTTAAATTAGGTGGTAAGTTTATGTTAGGTTATAAATTTAGGTTAGGTTAAGTGGTATGTTAGGTTATAAATTTAGGTTAGATAGTAGGTTTAGGTTAGGTGTTAGATTTAGATTAGGTAATAGGTTTAAATTAGATGGTAGATTTAAGTTAGGTAGTAGGTTTAGGTTAGGTGGTACATTTATGTTAGATTAGGTGTTAGATTTAGATTAGGTTAATAGGTTTAGATTAGGTGCTAGATTTAGAATAGATAAAGTTAAATGATAGATTTAGGTCTTGTAGTAGGTTTAAGTTAGGTGGTAGATTTAGGTCTTGTAGTAGATTTAGGTTAAGTGATAGATTTAAGTTAGGTATTAAAAAATATATATACAGTGTCTCGAAATCTTCTGAAGAAACATGTGGAGATCTCTGCACGCAAGCTGGCTCAACCATAGCTCTTTTCCATTAATTAATCAGTCAAGTCAATCGCAAATTCTTACGCAGCATCGAGGCATCGAACCTTTGTGTAACGAGGTGGTTAACGAGCGCAGGTTGCCATGTTTTCAGCTGAAAATTGACACGCGCCGCGGGGATAGGGGCGAAGCCCTGAATCAATTTCAATTAAATCGTTTGACAATCCCAGTCGACGCCAGTTTTCACGTCGGAATTCTAATTAATTTCCATCCGCGCGACCAACTAATGAGAGTATTGACGGGCGAATAACGATCGTGGCGCTTCGAAAACAGGGAAACATCGTCTCGTTGAAAAATGAAACTCCTGGCAAAATAACCGAGTCTGGATAGAATTTAGCTCGTAGTTTTGATTATAATATTGTTAAATTATACAGAGATTACGAGTCGAGCCACAAATTTTTCCTGCTGCGAGAAAATGAAAAAAACGAAGATACTTTAATCTTTAAATTGATGGTGGATTTATTCACGAGAGAAAATTTCTCAATGTTTCTACGAACGTTGAATTTTTGGAGGAAATGTATCCTCGCTTTTCCATCTCGGATGAAAATCAATTCAAAATAATTAAAACAGAAACTTCTCTCCTATAAAATGGATCCATTACATAGTTTTTACGTACTTTTTTACATTAGTTTGAATTACTGGCAATTTTTCACTGTCATTCGTACGATTACGTTGTTCGCTGCGAAACTAGAAAAAAAATTTGGGGACAATGTAACGGAGAAGAGATTGAAAACGATCATGTTGGTCTAATTAAACGCGTGTGTGAAATTTAACGTTTAAATGAACTTACCATTGGACAGATTGTAGCGCAGATAATTAAACTATATCGAGACGAAAGGAGAGAAATATTTCTTTGTATATGGGACAACAGAAAATTGAATGGGACGGATAAAAGGAAGAAATAGCCTGGAGAAATAATTTCACCGGCTAAGCAGTAATTTCTCTCTCAGATTGAAAAGCTACAAACCATCGACCGTGTCGAAGAGGGATTTAAAAAACATTTCGTCGGAGGATACCTGTCGGTCTCTCGCGCGGGATTTTCCTTGTTTTCCATCAGATCTCATCGCGTTAATCCCACTCGGCAGATTGCCAGTGTGCTGACAAGAAAGGCTCGTTTAATTCCATTAACTTAATTCCAACGATCAAGACATTTATGAAAATGAAGACATTCACTTATCAAAATGTTAAAACATTTACACTCAGCTTTAGAAAATATTCATAAAATTCGTGAATTGATATTTTAACAAAAGTGACTCGAACGATTGACGCCTTAGACGCCTTGAAAGTCACTTAGTTTAGAAGTTTATCGATTTTAATTCAAAGAGTAATAACAGAATATAACATTGAGCAATAATAGATTTATATAGCAAACTTCTGCAACCTCCTAATCGAAGCGGCCAGTTACGCGAAACATTCCAAGTGATAAGATCAACAATTTAGACGGGGCTGTTTAATATTCCTGTTTTCATTGTTCCTCGTACGATACACTTACCCAGAAAATTAATATAAACTTTAGTTACGTCCGCAGTTCCCAATTAGTTCCAGAGTCATACATGTGGGCCACTGACCTAGAAAATCTTCGTGTCCCCGCCATTTACCACGATAGGGTGTCAGAAATATACCAGTTTAGATCTCGACTCACTTCATACTGTTGCATATGAGTACACTGCTACTGCTATACTAATAAACTCTTGTTGAGAGTTTATGATAAAAGAGAGTTTATTATACATCGTAATAACTGTATTGTAATAAGAAGATTTACAGTAGAGACGCTATATAAGAGTTGTCGATGATCTATTCACATATATTTTACGTTTATTTATTGCTTTGTTCCTGCCAAGTATAACTCTATTTTTTTTTTTTTTTTTAACATCGTATATCTTTTTATCGTTTATTATTGTATCGTTCCATTATTGTATGTAATAAAATGTAAACTATAATGATAATAATTTAACGATGAAAAATAAAAATGTAACGATAATAATTTAATGATAAAAAATAAAAATGTAATGATAATAATTTAGCGATAAAAAATAAAAATGTAATGATAATAATTTAACGATAAAAAATAGAAATATAATGATAATAATTTAATTATAAAAAATATAATATATATTTATATTTATAAAAAATATAATATATATTATATTAAAATATAATTAATTATAGAAATATAAATAACAATAAATATAGTAATAATAATTTTGTCCATTACTATATGTAATAAAATGTAAAATACAATGATAATAATAATAAAGTAAATAGTAACGTAAATATAAATTAAACTAAACTTCTGAACAAATTTCATAGAATTATTTTATTCGAAAAAAAAAAAGAGAAGAAAATGTGCAAATTCTAATTAATATAGCGACCCTAAATTTAGATTCTGACCTAAAATTCTTACAGCATAACGTTCCTTAATGGCCGCGAGGAAAAACATCATCAAATCGTGAGAGAGACAAAACTGAAGTGTTCTCAATTTGAAAGAATGAGGGGAAAAACGTGGTCGTTTCTTAATCACGTTGGACTTCGCTGGCCGACTGTCTCGGCGAGTTTTAATTAAATTTTAACGCCGAGTGATCCATCTCGCTTGGCCAAAAAACCAGCGAGAATTTCGGCTGGCTTTCGGCAAAAACATTCAGCCAGGCCGCCACTTTGGATGTAAAATCCTCGTTCGGAACTTTCATAATTCTTGTTTCGAGTCCCGGGGCACGTTTCCATCCCCCTCCTCCCCCCCCCCACTTTTCGCCCCGGTGCTGTCTCATTGCCGCTCTGGAAACGATTTATAACCATCGTTCGCGTCGTACGCAAATAAAGAGCGTGTTTTCTAGAAACACCCGAAGCGCGTGTACGTAAATGAAATTTCCGATTGGAGAAGTTCTTTAGAAGTGATTTATCATCACTTGCTTATCCGGCTTTGTCGCGAGTTCCGCGCGACGCTGATAACGCGTCGGCGTTAAATGTAAAACACGACTCCTCCGGCCGAAGAGAATTTTTTTTTGAACTTTAAAACAAAAGTTGAAAAAGATTCGGACGTTTTCAAGGATTTTTATCCTAATTATTTGAGACATTATATTATATATGATAAATTATGTATATGTGATTATATTGTTATTATTAATTATATACACATTATATACTTATATAATTATATACAATAATAATAATAATAATTATATAATAATTATATTATTATTATTAATTATATAATTATATATATTACATTATATATGATAAATCATCGTAATCGTAATATATTATCCCATATATTACATTATATACGATAAACATTTAATGTGATATATTTCGAGAAATAAAATCAGAAATTAAAGATTAAAAATTACTTTCAATGAAGTAGTAACTATTAAATTTTCTCAAACTATCAAGTGACAAGTTATCTGAGATGTTATATTATATTATACATATATATATGATTATATTATTATTATTAATTATATATACATATATAATTATATTATTATTATTAATTATATAATTATATATATTACATTATACATGATAAATCATCGTAATTATAATATATTATCCCATATATTATATTATATACGATAAACATTTAATGTGATATATTTCGAGAAATAAAATCAAAAATTAAAGATTAAAAGTCCGAGATTTTTAGATTAAAAATTGCTTTCAATGAAGTAGTAACTATTAAATTTCCTCAAACTCTTAAGTGACAAATTTTCTGAGATATTATATTATATATGATAAATTATATATATAATTATATTGTTATTATTAATTACATATACATATATATAATTATATTATTATCATTAATTATATAATTATATATTTTATATTATACCTATATTATACCTATATATTTATATAATAAATTATATACTTAATTATATATAATATATATATATAATTATATTATCATTATATATAATACATTATATATATATATATAATTATATTATCATTAATTATTTAAGTATATGTATATTTTATTATACACGATAAAATATTATCAATATAATATAATCATAATATATTATCCGATATATTACATTACATGTGATAAACAATCAACGTGATATATTACACGATAAATAATCCTTTTAAAACAGACGAACCGCAAATTTTCCGAATGCTACAGAACTTTGTAACTTGAAAGTTCGGAAACGAAACCTTTATCCAGCGTTAATTTTGTTTGTTTCGTCTGTCCAGTTTAATCCAAGGGGGGTGGGGGGTGGCGGGGGAGAAAAGGAAAGGGTCAGTGCGTTGTAACGATTTAAAAAAAAAGAACAGCTCGTGACCCATTTTTCTAGACCCACTCGTTACCCGTCACGGTAAGGGAAGCAGAGGCGATAGTTGAGATATGTTTCGGAAATAAAATGCCACGGAGAGGTGGCAACGAGATCTTACAATTTGCTACAATCTCTGGCAGGCGTCTCTTCCGAGGAACGCAGAGTGAAATAAAGAAAGAATTCGCGAGAGAGAAAGAAACGCATAACTGAACCGTTAGACAAGTGCGTTTCCAACGGTACGCGAAAATTGATCTCGAGAAAATTGATCGTTAGAAAAGTCGACTGGCCGCGTCGCGGAAATTGCGCCGTCGAGATTGCTACTCTCATCGAAATTTATCTGCGCAGATGGCGCACAGGCGCGCGACATTTACGAGCGCCAACGATCTGTTGGAACTCGCGAGATTTCAAATTACAACGTCAATTCCTCCGCGTTTCATTTACGACGTCTGCCGTCGCGGATATATATTTCAGACAGGAGGACTACTCCACTCGCAGTAGAGGAACGTATAAAAATTCTGTCAAAAGAAATATGAATATTCGTGAAAGAAAGCCTTCGAAGATCTCTGTTCGTTAACATGTTAATTCATTTCACTCGCTGAATGTATAATATATTAGGTTTGTGTGGCAAGCTTGCAACGATTATTCTTCACAAGTGAATGAAATAATGGTCTCTTACCTTTTATCAAGAAATTGTAAAATTATTGAGAAACAGAAGTCCTCTGGAAATTCAGTCTGGATTTTATCATTCTCGACAAGTTATTTCTCTTTTTGGTTGTCGCGTCGTTAAAAAGCTAAGGTAGCGAAACAGTTAAGTAATTAATAAATTAGCAAATTATTAGATTGTGTAATTATATAGTAGGTTCGGTTCATCAAATATCCGGTTGATTATTCTTTACGAATGAATTAAGTAACTGTGAAAGTTCTCGTTCTGTTCTTTATCAAAGAATTGCACAAGTGTACGCGATACTTTTATGTTCTTTGAATTATGTAATTGTTACCCGTAAAGAGCATCTTTCTTGATTAATATNTTCAAGCAGTAAATAGTAGTGGTACAGTAAATGTTTCAATAAACTTAAATTGTTCATCAGTCACGAGTCCAATTTTTTTTTTATACTAATGAATGATCCTTTTAACATTTGAAATATTGTACACTAACGTTACAACATATTGTACATTATACTTTGAATTTGACATTATACTTTAATATACTTGAATATCAATATTACTTGAATATATTTATAGCGTTCGTTTTTTCTTCTATTTACCAGATCATGTATGTTACCCACTGTAAAGAACATTTTTCAAGTGTTAGAATCATTAACGTTTCAATATTTCAGTAGTATAGTGTGCTCCATTAAACTTAAATCGTTCATCAACCAGGAGGTCGATATTTTCTGTACTGACGAACGATTCTTTTAACATTTTAAATGTCACGTTGTATATTATATTAATTTCAATTTCATATTGTACTTGAATATATTTATAGTGTTCGTTTGTTTTTTTCTTTCTCTATTTACTGGATCGTGTACATTATCCACTGGTATCTCTATAAAACATACTTTCAATGTCCTCGAAAACGTAACATCAAGGGGCACAAATTTATCACACAGCCCGATAGAAAGTGAGAAATATAAAAAAATAAGATCATTCGCTCCTCGTCTCGTTCTCTGAAAAAATTCACTCTCGTGACAATTAACGAACAAACGTTCTCTGTGTTTTTTTTTTATTAACATTTCAACGTTAGTAAATAGTAAATACTTCAATAAACTCAAATCGTTGTTCAATCACGAGTCCAATATTTTTTATACTAACAAATGATTCTTTCAACATTTGAAATATCACACTGTATACTTTCAATTTCATATTAATTGAATATATTTATCGTTTATAAATATATTTATAAATATATATATTTTATAAATATGTTTATATATAGTTTATAAATATGTTTATAAATATATATATTTTATAAATATGTTTATATATAGTTTACAAATATGTTTATAAATATATATAGTTTATAAATATGTTTATAAATATATATAGTTTATAAATATGTTTATAAATATATATAGTTTACAAATATGTTTATAAATATGTTTATAAATATATATGGTTTACACATATGTTTATAAATATGTTTATAAATATATATAGTTTACACATATGTTTATAAATATATATAGTTTACAAATATGTTTATAAATATATATAGTTTACAAATATGTTTATAAATATATATAGTTTACAAATATGTTTATAAATATATATAGTTTACAAATATGTTTATAAATATATATAGTTTACAAATATGTTTATAAATATATATAGTTTACAAATATGTTTATAAATATATATAGTTTACAAATATGTTTATAAATATATATAGTTTACAAATATGTTTATAAATATATATAGTTTACAAATATGTTTATAAATATATATAGTTTACACATATGTTTATAAATATATATAGTTTACAAATATATTTATATTTTTCTTTCCTATTTGCTAGATCATGCGTACTATCGATTGTTCTATTTTTTTTTTTTTCTTTTCGATGTCTTCAAAAACGTACAGGCGAGTTTGAAATTTCAAATTCTCAAGAAACGCGGATTTCCAGATTTCTGACGAAATTGAAGCAAACGTGGAGTTTGCGGATTCTCTCGTTTTTTCTACATCCTCTTAGATTCACTTCGAATCGAACGACGAAGCAAATTCGTCCTGGCGAACGTGAACGGAGGACAGGGCAGGACAGTGGTCAGCTGAGCGTGTTCTTCCGGTTTACACGCGACATACTCGCTGCTGGCCCCTTCAGTGACGATCCTGTCCCCAGTCGTGAATAATGCTCCGCATCCGGCGACCGTTCGAGACGGTACGTGGTCGCGTTCAAAGACGATGAAACAGCCGGGCTCGCCAGGCCCGGAAACGAAGTTTCGGGACGGCTGAGTTGCGAAGTATCGCGCGAATCGTCGTTCAACGAGAACGAGCCTGAATGGGCTGTGGATTGTGGACGAGATGGAGAGTGATTTCAACGAAGGCGAGGGCGATACAGTGTCGTGGGTGTTTAGTATGTCTCGGTCGGTGACAGTGTATTGAATTAAACGAATTAATCTCTCGTTTCTGATTGATTTTCTGGGACGATGATGGTCGATTTTGTTAATTTTTTCTTTGGGGGGAGGAGAAACTTTTTTTTAAATTATGAGGGATACTAGCTTCTTGTTTCTAGTGATAATTGTTGGTACGTGAAGTATGGAACTACGAGAGAATAGCAAGGTTTGGGAGAATCGAATTTAGTGTTTCAGTACCAAAGATGGACAAACGTTCGTTTCTATTGTGGAAATTTTGTGGAAATATCTTCTTTCGAGATTATAGTGATTTTGGGGAACATAGAAATAAGTATTTTGTGATATGTGGTGATTGATACACGAGTTGCCAATTGTGAAATTTGTGAGATTTCTTCCGAAATGTCGTTGAATTTCTTTCGATTATTTATAATAATACAACTTTCTGTTTCAAACTGAAACCTCTAGGAATGTTAACTTGGTCATTCTTCGAATTACAAATCGACGTATATTATTTTTTATTTATAATAAAATATTTATCTAAATATTATAGACATATTTCTCTAAATATTATAGAAATATTTCTCTAAATATTCTAAATATTCTAAAAATATTTATCTAAATATTATAGAAGTATTTATCTAAATATTATAAAAATATTTTATCTAAATAATCTAAAAATGTTTATCTAAATATTATAAAAATATTTATCTAAATTTTCTAAAAATATTTCTCTAAATATTATAAAAATATTTTATCTAAATATTCTAAAAATGTTTATCTAAATATTATAGAAATATTTATCAAAATAAAAATATTTCTCTAAATATTATAGAAATATTTATCTAAATTTTCTAAAAATATTTCTCTAAATATTATAAAAATATTTATCTAAATATTCTAAAAATGTTTATCTAAATATTATAGAAATATTTATCAAAATAAAAATATTTCTCTAAATATTATAGAAATATTTATCTAAATTTTCTAAAAATATTTCTCTAAATATTATAAAAATATTTATCTAAATATTCTAAAAATGTTTATCTAAATATTATAGAAATATTTATCAAAATAAAAATATTTCTCTAAATATTATAGAAATATTTATCTAAATATTCTGAAAATATTTATCTAAATATTATAGAAATGTTTATCTAAATATTCTAAAAATATTTATCTAAAGATTTTTATTCCTTAAGTTTTTTTCTAATTATCTCGAAAATTCCATTGTACGAAGTATAATGGAGAAGCAAACCGCTTCTAAATATTCGACAAACACTGAACCACACTGTGAAACATTATGTTATACACCCTGCCCGAAATATAACAAAACAATCGCCTGGAGTACTTGTTAACGAACCTCCTCGCATATTCAACGGGCGAATCGCTGCAGACTACGTTGCGGAATCTTTTAATTAGCATTCGCTAATTACCCGGTGATGCGGCGCGGACGCAACGATCCATTCAGTCGCCGAAAGCGGCAGCAGTGGTAGATGCTTATAATATTATTACAGTATAATATTCTCAGAAACTATAAAAATTCAAACGTCTCTAGACAGAGATTGAAAAGATTTTTTTTCGCTATTAGAGATACCGTCGTGATGATCTTGAAGATTGTAGTCTCTTGCTTAAAATTTGCTCTATGATTTTTTTTTTTTTCATAGTTTTGTCGAACTTCGAATGAACTAGGATCTAGAATGATTTTATTCTGGAGAATTGCAAAAATTCAAACGTCTCTAGAAACAATGAAAAATTTCTTTCTTGATTAAATTCACCATGACGTTGAAGATTCTTCGAGTTTCTTCTTTACGACGATTCCTTAAAATTTGCTCTGTGATTTTTTCCTTCACGATTTGAACTTATACTATGGAAATAAAATTTCCTATTAATTAATATATTTATATAATATAAAATATAAATATAAAATATTTAAAAAAAAGTATAAATATTTAAATAGATAAAATAAATATAAAATATTTAAATATATGAAATTTATATATTATTATATAAAAAATATTGTGTTATTATATTTATATTAATATTAATATTAATATATCATCATATACAATTATATTACATTAATCTTAATTAATATATCATTATATATTAATATATTATAATTTTCCATTAATTAATAAAAATTAATATAATTAATTCCCTCGTTAAATATAAATAAATTAAATAATATAAAATCGAAAATTAACAATTCTATTCAACATATAGTGTTGGAAGTCCCATCGACAGAGAATCGATCGATCAATGCAAAAGAACAGAGGGGTGATCGTCGCATAATTTCGCGAACGAGCGCGCCAACCGTGCATTAATTTGATTAGTAATGGCAACAATAACCGTAATACGTAGCCAAATGGAAATAATCGGTAATTACGCGGCCGTGGAAGGGGTTCTGTTCGCCCCCTTAATCATTTTCTTGCCTCGGCGGACCCTCTAATTTCTCGCGGGCGGTTCATTAGAAACAACCTTATCTTCGTTTTGCCGGGCTATTTACGCCGCTGAGAGATATTATAATGGATAGGATGAAGAGCTGTTGAAATTTTCGAGGTTAATTTCAGCGTGGCCAAACTGGTAGACTCGTCTCTCGTAACGAAATTCTTTCGTTTATCACACACTTTCACGCGTGTGTGTGTGTGTGTGTGTGTGTGTGTAATATACAGGGTGTCCATAAAGTCTCTTTGCAATTTCAAAAATTTATTACAAAGGCAACTGAAGAGGCAGATAAGTGGAAATTATTACAAAATGAGACGATATATATTGAAGTTTTGTTTCATTTAATACACCTCTATATGAGTACCATTTCTTTTTTACACATAGCACATCAAGACGATACTCGATTTCTTACACGATCGATGTTTTCCTCAGATGTGTTGGTCGTCCACTCATCCCTTTATCGAACACTGTCCCCGTCTCCATAAATTTCTCGTGCCATGCACGAATTGATGAATGTAAAGGTGGATCTCTTCCATACTTAGTTCTGAAGTCTCGCCGAGTCTGCAGATCCGAATTGGTTTCAATAAACGATGATACGCGCTGTGCCTTCTCTCGAGGTGTAGCCATTTTGCAAGGGGTTCGTTTAACAGTGTCTCATTCATCAACAGGGTATCTGAAATGCAGTGTGATAAAAACCTTGATAACCATCGAGTACACAGAACAAATCTGACGAAAATATCTCGACAAATGGCTTTGTAATAAATTTGTGAAATTGCAAAGAGACTTTATGGACACTCACGTGGAGCTATTTATCGTGTATCGAACAAAGATACGGTCAATCACTAATCTAAAGCAAAAGCCGAGAAAACTTAAATACGTCTCATTTTGTAATAATTTCCACTTATCTATTTTTGCATTTGCCTCTGTAATAAATTTTTGAAATTGCAAAGAGACTTTATGGACACCCACGTGAAGTTATGTTAAAGATATCGTATATCGAACAAAGATACGGTACATCACTAATCTAAAGTAGAAGCTTAAAAAACTTAAGTACATACGTCTCATTTTGTAATAATTTCCACTTATCTATCTTTGCATTTGCCTCTGTAATAAATTTTCGAAATTGCAAAGAGACTTTATGGACACCCACGTGAAGTTATGTTAAAGATATCGTGTATCGAGCAAAGGTACGGTACATCACTAATCTAAAGCAGAAGCTTAAAAAACTTAAGTACATACGTCTCATTTTGTAATAATTTCCACTTATCTATCTTTGCATTTGCCTCTGTAATAAATTTTCGAAATTGCAAAGAGACTTTATGGACACCCACGTGAAGTTATGTTAAAGATATCGTGTATCGAGCAAAGGTACGGTACATCACTAATCTAAAGTAGAAGCTTAAAAAACTTAAATACATACGTCTCATTTTGTAACAATTTCCACTTATCTATCTTTGCATTTAATAATCTTCTGTAATAAATTTTTGAAATTGCAAAGAGACTCTATGGACACCCTGTACCTGATTTCTAAAAATATACATTCTCAAAAAATATTTTACTATTTGTATATTGTACTGTCCTACTCGTCAGTCTTGTCGATCTAATATCAGCCATTCTCAAGCGGCGACATCTTGCCATCGCGAGGAAGCAAGCTGGGAAATGGCACGCGTATCGGCCGGTTGACACACGTAGCCGTGAAAACGAGTAGGAAACGAGGCAAAACGTCGTTTCAACCTAACGGACGCGTTTCGTCTGTTGCACATAAGACTGTCAGCGCGAGGGAACGAGAGGGAGAAAGCAGAAACGAACGATACGTACGTGTCTGCCTCAACGAAGGCTAATGCCGCGTCCACACTGCTGAATTATTCGCCGTGGCCAACAGTTTAGTATAGTGCGATCAGGGTTACAACGAGCTCGATTGCAACAGCGAACAGTGGTCGAGTTGTAAAGGGGTGGAAACATAATTTTCCTACTAGAGATAGATATTATATCTCTGTCCTGCTAATGAGTAGAATAGAGATATATACAGGGTGATTCACATAACCTGCACACCTGAAATAACTTTTAAATTACGCGTCTAAATTGTTTGACACAAAAGTTGTATGGTTTTAAGGAAGGTGAAGTATGGCGCATCAATTTTTTTGTGTGCGTTGAGGAGTTTCGAAATTTCCAACGTCACGTTTATTTTTTTTTAAATCAAACTATATATTTCCTTTCGTCGCAAATCGAAAGAATATTAAATTTCAAGTAAAAAAGTACTAACTATATTGGTTCTAAATCTAATAATTAAGAAGATACTTTACGATAATTTGTCTCCACCTTTGTGTACAGGGTGATTCACATAACCTGTACACCTGAAATAACTTTTAAATTACGCGTCTAAATTGTTTGACACAAAAGTTGTATGGTTTTAAGGAAGGTGAAGTATGGCGCATCAATTTTTTTGTGTGCGTTGAGGAGTTTCGAAATTTCCAACGTCACGTTTATTTTTTTTT
>NW_025110037.1:204028-209028 GCF_011392965.1 Frieseomelitta varia | reverse complement strand
TTAGAAATTAAATGGTTACTTTCGACAATACTGCTTTGAGTCATAATTTATATGTTATATATTATATATTATATATTATTTATTCGTTAACATCGGAGGAACACGATTTGATCGAAAGAACGTTTAAAATGAATGAAATAAATCTAGAATAAAATTAGATAATCTAATATAAATCTATAATATAATATATAAAAATAATATAATATAATAATATAAAAATAATATAATATAATATAATATATCTATATATAAATAAATCTAGAATAAAATTATATAATCTAATATAAATCTATAATATAATCTAGAATAAAATTTTAAGTAATTTGACGATTACAATGGTTATAGTAGTTATTTTAAAAAATTATACTTGCCCTTTTTTTTAGTATGTTGCATTATTTTATATTATTTTTTATATTGCTGTATTATTTTTATTATGTTATATCATTTTTTACATTGCTATATTATTTTTCAACATTAGAGAAACGCAATTATAGACGAAAGCGACTGCAACGAACGAAATGAATGTACAATCATGTACAGGTGGATTTAAAATTTTATATAATTAACATTATACTATAATATTATAGTATATAATTAAAGTAGTATATAATATATAGCATATAATTAAAGTAGTATATAATATTATAGTATACAATTAAAGTAGTATATAATATATAGTATATAATTATAGTATATAATATATAGCATATAATTAAAATAGTATATAATATATAGCATATATTAAATATTAATTTTAATATAGCATATATTCAATATTATATAATTAACAATTATATAGTGTTTATTTTAAAAAATTGCATTCGCTTCATACTTATTGCTTAATATCTTGGTTTCCCATAAAGAATAACGCAAATTAATGTTAGAAACAACTGAATCATGTTAAATATTAAATTCAACCATCCGAGTTGCCTCCGCCGTCGTCAAACTTTCATAGTTCCCAATCGATACGAAGTATCAAATCGTGGTGAAGAAGATTGTTTATCGGCATGGTTGAAGTCGGTTAAGTTGATTGAGTTTCTTTCTATAACGAAGGTTCCCGAAACTTCATATCCTCCATCTGGAGTGCAACGAGCTGAGGAGAATACCACGGGAATTACTGGAGCTCACGGGGCTGAGCTACCTCAATCTCTCAGACAACAAAATCGAAAAAATTCCGGCCGACATAAGCCAGCTTATCAAGTATGTACAGCCAATTTTATCAGATTCCTCTTTGCGAAATTCTTCTTCTACGAAAGATGCGCGTTATGTGTATTTCTCGCGGTATACGTTTCCTCCATCCAGTAATCAATTTTTTTTCTTTTTTTAACGTTTATCGGGGCAATTAGTTGAAAATAAAAATATTTTTCAACAGGTGATCTCGATGAAATAAAGATATTTTCGGTATTAATGACAATCGTTTGATATAAATCCGTGGACTTCTGAAAGTAGGTGAAGCGAAGAAATGGGAAAAAAGCATTCATTTACCACGTTTAAAATAAATAAATACATATGTATTTATAAAAATAAATAAATATATATATATTTATTATTATATTTATTTTATATATAATATTAATTATTAATATTAATATTATTGACATTATAATTATATATATAATTGATATTAATTATTAATAATTGACAATATAACAAAAGTATCTAAAAGTATCTAAAAGTATCTAAATGGAAGAATTAATTAAATATATTATAAGACATAATTAAATTAATGGAATAATTAAAGAAATTGACAGAGAAATTAATAATTAACGAAGAAAACAGAAAAAGAATTAACTTAAATACTTGGAATTAATAAATAAAATAGTAGATAGCGTTACAGAGAAATAAACGGTTTCGGTTGAAACTTTGCAAAGCACGTGTGAGGAAACTAACAAATTACTACGTGATTACGAGATTGATCACAAAGATAATTCCAATTCTCTCTCGTCCATTTTAAAGACACTTAGTTCGAATTAAATGCAGAATGTTTCCAGCATGTTCGCCGGCGAACATGCACAAACAAAAATAGATATCACGACGTCGTTCAAGGGATTACGGTCTAATATTGTTTTAAAGATCGCCGGTCGCTGTGTAAAATTAATTTTTCACGGACGCGAGTTTATAGAACTGCCATAAGATAAATGCTGAAAGAAACTGAGATATACGAGGTTTCTCGAACTCGCGATTTGACGTGGAATAAGCACACGGGGGCCGAGGGCATTGAAAGTTATGTCTGTGTTCAACCATTTCTCCAGCGAAAGTGCTATTTTCAATCATATAGAAGAATCGTATTTAAAGATGTTCTGCTTTCCATACCAAATGATATAAAATGTTATTAAACAACATATCATATATTAGAAGAGTGACATAGACAAAAGAGTGAAATAACATTTTATTATATTTTAATTTTACATTTATTATATTTTTATTATATTTTAATTTTACATTTATTATATTTTTATTACATTTTAATTTTACATTTATCATATTTTTATTACATTTTAATTTTACATTTATCATATTTTTATTACATTTTAATTTTACATTTATCACATTTTTATTACATTTTAATTTTACATTTATCATATTTTTATTACATTTTAATTTTACATTTATCACAATTTTATTACATTTTAATTTTACATTTATCACATTTTTATTACATTATAATTTTACATTTATCATATTTTTATTACATTTTAATTTTACATTTATCATATTTTTATTATATTTTAATTTTGTTATATTCCAAGCAAGAAGAATATTGCTCTAATTGCAGTTAATGCTCTAATTTCGTTCCTTCTTTGTTAGTGTGCTTGACGTGAGAAAATTATTAAGAGAAAACAATTAAAATTATTAAAAGGAATAATAATAATTGAAAGAATAAATTATTATCAATGGTCAATTTAATTGGAACGAAATTATATAAAAATGGATGATTAGGTTGATAGAAGTTAACTATGGTATAGTACAGTAGTACATTGTACAACTGCGAAAAAGTCCTTTTTTTAATTCTCGAGTTTTCATATTATTTGCATTATTATTGTATACTCAATATAACTCAACATTGAAAATTGCTGCTATATACGTTACCTTTGTGTGCATATATAATATTTGCGAAAACAGATTTTGTTAATCGCAGCCTTCGTAAAATATTCTTCATAAAATTATCGGCGTGCGAATACTTTTTTTTGATTCACGTGAATGTTGAACCGACGACTGATCGTGAGACTCATTTTTGCTCTGCTATCGTTAATTTTTGTAACAGGCCTTGCTGTAGTATATTTAAACGATTGCATATTACCGTAATGTGTTCCATGTGCGCTCATGCGTGCAACCTCATTTACGTATCTATTTAAATAACTTCGCTACATTTCGCTCTCCCCTTGCGCAGCAATTTAGCTGGAGATCGCATAATTGTAGAAGGGAAGAAATAAAATGGCATAAACGCAAGGTCAGCAAAGGGAGCCGGTATTATTATCTTCAATTAATAGCACTTACACGCAGTGGACGTAAAATTTGAGTAATATCGTTTGTATAATTAGTGGAAAAGTTTCTATACAATACACATATTTTCTTGATTAGAAGAACAAATTCTTCATTCAAAAAATCGATCGATTTTTGTACCTAAATCATCATGCAAATCCCTTGAATTCTCATATTTAAAATGTTTCTCTCTTTTCTTTCTGTTTTGTTTCAAATGTTTTGAGGCAAGATTTCAATCTTTAAAACTATGGTGGAAATCAATGTTTCTGAATTTCCACGCTAGAAATGTTTGAATTTTTGCAATTTCTCGAGAATAAGATCACTTGACCCTGATGCTCAAAGTTCGACAAAATGGCGACAAAAGAGTGGTACAAGTTGACCCACCTTGCAAGAAAAAAATTTCTCAACGCTAACGTGCAAAATTTCGAAAATTTTTGCAATTTTCTACAAAACACGGCGTAAAGTATAATCTTCCGAAAGAAGGAAGGAAAGACAAACTCGGCTGAAAGCAGAAACATCAGTCGGCTTTCAAAGAAGACGAATATGGGCGAATCGAACAATCGACGAATTTTTCATCATCCTTGCCACGCTCTTACGCTCTTATACTCTTTCACTGTACCTTCCACACGCCACGAATTCCTCCGTCCATATTTCAGATCGCATCTCGTCGAGTCAACAAAGCAAATACCACGAAAGCTGGTGGCCACGAAAGTTGATTATTGGAAAGTTTCGCATTAATTCGCTGTACGACTGTTCTTCCTTCGTCTTCATCGTTTCTGCACCACTGCGTACACCGACGTACGACTTCTGGCTGGCTGGCGTTGCCCAACACTACCGCCTTCAGCCTCTGCCACTCGCGTAATCAGCTCCCGTGCAGACGAATCAGCTACGCGTTCCTCGTCCCTGTCTCTGTGTTACGCGCAGCGAACGACGCGTGTCGGTCGAAGTCGCGGGGGATGTGATGTGTGTTAGTCGGGCTCGTGCTCACACCGTAGTTCCTCCTTCTGGCGAACGCCGGTTTCCGGCCGCGCGGAAACCACTTCTCGCGAAAACTTTGCGCAATCTCCTCCGACTTGATTGCACCGCCGGGAGCCACAATCGGCCGATTTATTGGCCAATCTCGGCTCCGTTTACTCATTTACAACCCTTCAAAACTTTTTTCTTTAACCGCTTGCGCTGGAATGACGTGCCACGCGCGTCGAGAAACTCTTTCTTCCAAAATTGTAATATTTTTTCCAACTTTAAGCATTATATACTTAAATGAAACAAAATATAGGCGAACCAAATGATAAATTTATTACTTGTCAATTATTTCTATCCAGTGATATCATACCGACGACGTTCAAAAGTTTTTTTTTTTTTTCTTCTTCCTAACTTGTATTTATAATGCGGTTATTGGATGAGTGATGTTTCTGTTGTTGTTGCTAACTGATGTGTACCTGTAGTAGGGTTCGCAGGAAAAGTTTCAAAAAAACCTGCGCGTAGGGACGTTCAAAAGGAAAAGAAAGCGACGAATT
>NW_025110037.1:202652-203960 GCF_011392965.1 Frieseomelitta varia | reverse complement strand
GAATGACGTGCCACGCACGTCGAGAACTCTTTCTTCCAAAATTGCAATATTTTTTCAGTTTTAAGCATTATATACTTAAGTGAAACAAAATATAGGCGAAACAAATGATAAATTAATTACTTGTCAATCATTTTTGTCCAGTGATATCATACCGACGACGTTCAAAAGGAAAAGAAAGCGACGAATTGTTGTATACGGGTTCGGTCACTCGTTATGGTCCGCGGATCAGTTGCCAGAAGTTAACCTCTTGCGCTGGAATGACGTGCCACGCACGTCGAGAATATTTTATCCCAAAATGGCAATATTTGTAAGAGGTTTCCTCTTTGCAACAATCTCTTAACACTTGCTCTGCGATTTTTTTTCACCATTTTATTGAACCTTGAACGTCAGAGTTAAACGACGAAAATTGAAGAAATTTTGCCATTTAACTCTATTATTCAAAGTTCAGCAAAATGGTGAAAAAAAATCGCAGAGCAAGTGTTAAGAGGTTGTTGCAAAGAAGAAACCTCAATCTTTAATATCATGATACATTTAATCGTGAGAAAAATGTTTCAATGTTCCTATAGACGTTTAAATTTCTGCAATTTTCGAAAACAAAATCATTTAGCCTTGATATTCAAAGGTCAATAAAATGATGAAAAAAAAAATCGCACAGCAAGTTTTAAGAAGTAGTTGCAAAGAGGAGACTTCGATCTTCAAGATTCACGATAGAGTTAGTAATGTAAAGAGTTTTTTTAATGTCTTCAGAGGCATTTGAATTTTTACTATTTTCAGGAACAGAAGTATCCTTACTGCACAATGTGAAAAATATTCTTGAGAAGAACTAACATAGGATATTCAAAATGGTGGCCTCACACTTCAAGATGAGGCCAGCTGAACTGTCGCACGAGTTTTTTCTTTTCATGAAACTGTTTATAATATAGTTAACCTCTTGCGCTGGAATGACGTGCCACGCACGTCGAGAATTTTTTGTCCCAAAATTGCTTTTGATCCTAATTGCAAAGAAGTAAGGAAATCGATAGGACGTTATCGTTATTGCGAGCACAGCAATTTTACGAGTAGCAAAGTTACAATTTCTACAACAGACAAACTGAAACGACACTGAAACATGTTCGAGCCACCACGTGCAAGATCTATTTCTATACGCGATATTATATGCTCGTGTTAACGTAATCAAACGGAATAATCAATCAGGCTGGAATAATAAAGGAAGAACTCAGGAAGTAGCAGCTCTCTTGGAAAGTCAATCTGGATTCCTCTTCCACGACGAATTATTTCTCTCTTCTTTTAACGTCGTGTCGTTAAAAA
>NW_025110037.1:198926-201950 GCF_011392965.1 Frieseomelitta varia | reverse complement strand
TTTAAATGTCACGTTGTATATTATATTAATTTCAATTTCATATTGTACTTGAATATATTTATAGTGTTCGTTTGTTTTTTTTTTCTCTATTTACTGGATCGTGTACATTATCCATTGGTATCTCTATAAAACATACTTTCAATGTCCTGGAAAACGTAACATCAAGGGGCACAAATTTATCACACAGCCCGATAGAAAGTGAGAAATATAGAAAAATAAGATCATTCGCTCCTCGTCTCGTTCTTTTAAATTAACGAACAAACGTCGTTCCCTGTGTCAAAGTCATTGAAATTTCTACGATCTGTTTCACGATCGAGATCGAAGCGATCAGGCTCGACGTCGAAAGGCAAGCCGTGTGAAATCGATTTCTGTTCGATGCCGGCTGCAATTATCCACACAGGGTTAGGCAATTTATCTCAATTAGCGCACGACTAGGCAAGGCCGTTGCGGATGCAAGGAAATCGGCAAATAATATATATCTGACTGGCGGCGGCTCGTTCGATTAATTAACGGATAACTTTCTGTTATCATCGTGCCGGTGGGAGAGTCACGTTGATTTATCGGCGGATCGACTAGCAGGATAAACTTTCGGTCGTCTCTGGAAATTGAGCAACTCGCGTGCACGAATCAACGAATTATCGTATAGTATGAGTTACGCGAATGGATCATTGTGAATTTGTCGTCTCGAGCGTTCAAACACTCCCCGTGTTTGTAGTCGTAGATTGAAACACAAACAGGGATTGATGCGACGAAATTATCGAATCCGTGCATGCTCGATGAGAAAATTAACAAATCCGAAATTAAACTTCGTTAAACGACAGTCCTACGACGATTTAGTCAATTTCAAAGCGTGAAACTTTTATTTTGATCGATCTTGAGTTCCCCTTTTTTTTTTTTTTTTTTTTATTATACAGCAGGGAACTGTAGAAATTTCAACGCCACCAGAATCGTTGAAAAAATTTTCTCCACTATGGTGACTAGATCTATCATAATATTGAATGTCTACCTCTGTAGAAAAACTCAGAAAAATTCATCTGAAAAATCACTTGTTCTTCTACGAACCATGTTATTTATCGTTACATTTCTTAATGCATTAATAGTTGACTTCTACAACTTTTATACTAATAATGCAATTATATAGCATGGTTATAATAATATCTATAACAATTGTAATAGTATCTATAGCTATACACAGTAGTTAACCATACTGTAGTATCTATAACTTATTCTATACTATAGTATACTATAGTATACTATATTACTATATTACTATGTTACCATATTTCTATATTACCATATTACTATATTACCATATTACAATATTACCATATTACTATATTACCATATTACTATATTACCATATTACTATATTGCCATATTACAATATTACCATATTACTATATTACTATATTACTATATTACCATATTACAATATTACCATATTACTATATTATCATATTACCATATTACCATATTATCATATTACCAAATTACCAAATTACCATATTACCATATTACCATATTACCATAATATCATATTACAATATTACCATATTACCATATTATTATATTACCATATTACCATACTATTATATTACCATATTAATATATTACCATATTACCATATTAACCATATTACCATATTACCATATTACCATAATATCATATTACAATATTACCATATTATCATATTACTATATTACCATATTACCATACTATTATATTACCATATTAATATATTACCATATTACCATATTAATCATATTACCATATTACCATATTACCATATTACTATATTATTATATTACATATAATATATATTTAGTGTACTTATTAAAATGCAAAGTAATAAATTTAAAAAAACTTTATTCTTTTGAACGAACTCACAATCAGAATGGGGACGATCTCGCAGTCCGATCGGGAAGGCACGTAATTATAATAGTATCTAGTTGCACTTTCTGTTCTTTGAGCCAGGTTGCGTTGTTTCCGCGAGCGTGGCTCGTTCGTTGAAAAGGAATTCAATGATAAGGAGCTTTTAAATTGCGCTTCTCTTGCGGAGGGCTCTTGTTCTCTTCGAAGTTGAGAAACTTCAAGCCGTTTCGTAGATACTTCTTTAAGATCGTTCCCGGTCGCTACAGCCTCCCGGAGACCGCGTTGAATATTTTAAACGGTTCTTCCGTCCCTTCGGGGAAGACGGTCTGTTGGTCCTTTCGGTCATTTTCTTTCTTTCTTTCTTTCTTTCTTTCTTTCTTTCTCTTCTCTTTTTCTTTTGTTTCTCCCTTCTGCCCCGGCAATTCCAAGTATCGTGTCGCAATACCAGATGAACGTGCAAGAGAATGCATCTCGAGATTTTTACGAATCAGAGATTAGTAAAACAAAAAAAAATACATAATTCGATGCTTAATTTTTCAATATTAGCTTCGCTACCAAGTAAGGTGTGACGAAATTAATGCAGCGTAGAACGTGTAGAAGTAATTTTATTTATAATATGCATACTGTGAATATTGTTCGCGCATATTGTCATGTGTTGTATTAAAATACTGCAAACAAAGAAAAGGTAAACGCAGTCCTCACGGTGTGACGACTTTCTTTTTGATACAATCCTTTGCTTTTGCTCTGTCCAATTGTTTGGAATTTCTTTCGTGACGTCTGCAAAATCCTTTCGCTCAATCATGGTTTTCTTCCCGTGTTTGTTTCATTTCATGGCAACCCTCTAATTTCACTGTGTGTCGTAAAAAATGAGTGAAAGTCGAAGGAACATTAAACAGGTTTATATGCTTCAACTTATTCGTATACAGGGTATTTCGTAACTTGTGGGAGCTGATTGTACGCCTAAAAATAATGAAAAATAGTCATACAAATATATGTCCTTTCTGTCTTCGCTTATGAGATACAATGAATTCTCTGGTTTAATTACTTTTACAAAAGATGCTCGAAATGACCACCTTGCATTTGAAGACAAGCCTTGCACGCGTCTTGTCATTCATCTGGTTACTCTCTCTATCATTCCTGGTGTTTCTCGAA
>NW_025110037.1:76959-198327 GCF_011392965.1 Frieseomelitta varia | reverse complement strand
CCTGCCCATACGTTTAAACTAAACTGGTGTTGATGTCTTGAATGCACAATAACATGTGGGTTTCCTTCATCCCAATTATGAACATTATGAAAATTGAATATGCCATCTCTGATAAAACTATACAAAACTCTCTTCACGTTCACACATTTACAGGAATCAAGTACAAAATACGAAAGATATCAAGTAAGCAGTATTTGTAAACAGTGCAAATTCTTGCTTACGAACCCCGAAGACAGCATTGCATTCGTGGACCACGCAGATTATATCTCATAAACAAAGTCAGATGGGACATATACTTTTATGACATTCTTTCATTATTTTTAGGCGTACAATCGGCCGAAGTGGGTCCCACAAGTTACGAAACACCCTATATATTTTAATTCCAATATTAATACACAGGGCGTTCTTTACAATTTTATGTGCTGTGTCTGCATTTTATGTACAATTATGTGCCTTGTGCAACTAATGGTGCCCATATACTGGTGTATTAAATGAGGCAAAAAAAAAACTGAAATACATACGTCTCATTTTAAAAATAATTTCCACTTGTCTGTCTTTTCATTCGCCTCTGTAATAAATTTTTGAAATCGTAAAGAGACTTTATCGTTACCCTGTGTATTAATTCTCTGAACTTTTATGAACTTTTATCAATTATATCAAAAACTATAGCAGCAAGCATGTAAAATCATTGGGAAATCAACAAAGGACCCCCAATATTTCATTTAACATGTCGTGGCATTTAACATGTCGAAGAGAGGATATTTCCTACAATGTCGATGTCTCTTGAAACAACCGAAAGAACACAGTCGACTCGCGCCGAGATCAGAATAAATTTCATTTATTTTTACTCGGCTGCGACTCGTACTCGGAGATAGAAAACTACAGGAAAGATGTCCCTGTTAATATTTCAAACGATCTTCTTGCCTCAGTCGGCTACTCCCGTTCTCTCGCGACTAGGTACTATTTTCATCGTTTCTGTCTTCTCGTTTTCGTCCAGATGCCTTTGTCACTTGCGCGACGCGTAAAGAAATCGTCGCTTGGAGAACGTGAAAATTCGCAAAGCGGGGCGAAATTTTTCTTTATCTTTCTCTTCATCATTTTCGCGATTACGTGTATACTTACGTGCAACCAAGTTGCATTTTATTTTACGCAATGCCTGCACAACTGTACGGACGAAGAACCGCTGCTCTTTCACTTATAAATAATGAAAGAGCTGGTTCGCATGCCGGGAGGAAGAAGCACGCAGCGTAATCGGCGATCCGGTCCGAATATAATCTATTCAAAGTGGTGAAAAGAATCACGTAAGAATTGATTAGCGTAATCGCGCCGACTTCGATGTTAAATCGAAGTTCGATTAAGTGCACTTGTCCGTCTCGAAACTGAATTGGCTTGTCGAGTCGTTTCAATCTTGAACCTGATCTTACGCTTCTCGTTTTCTGTCGTGTTGTTGAGCAACCGATTGGCGATCAGCGTTGTTAATTAACGGCGAACGTAACACGGTTGGCAACTTTTTAAAATTCGCCTGTGCACGCAACACAGCTTCCTGTAAACGTGGAACGCGCGTTGGATAATTGAAGCCGTGGATTCCAATATGGCGGCGAGCTGAGACCAACGAGATCAGTCATTTTTGCCTATGTTCGTCGATTTGAATCGTAAAATCATATTACGTGCGAGTGAAATCAATTCGAAATGACGATTGAATTAAAAATGGAAAGTAAAAGTTTGCAACAAACTTAAATGGAAGCTTTTATTCCCAAATTGCAAACATATGGCGCTGGTGCGCTGGCAACTGATATTGCGGACCATAACGAGCGACCAAACCCGTATACAACAATTCGTCGCTTTCCTTCTGATATCGCTGGATAGAAATTATAAAGAGAATTAATAAATTTGTTATTATGCTTAATTTATTATCTACTATAAACTTATTATTTATAACTTATACTTAAGCATACTTAAAGCTGAGAAAATATTGCATATTTTAGGACAAAAAATTCTCGACGTTTAATTCAATTCAAATTTACTCTCGGCAAAGCCCAATCAAATTAAATTCCCTAAGTCTAATTGACCAACTGACTATTTGTTTCGCTATTTTCGAGTCGACTGTTCAGCCGCTCGCTCGCTCGCGAAGATCAGACGTAAACTCGGACCAGATTAATTTCCTCTTAAAAACTTAGAAACCGCCATAACCACTCTTTCGCCCGGCCAATTTACCCAATGAAAGTTGCCATTGTACGACCGGGTAAACCAGAGTTTCCCCGAAGAAATTCCCAACTTCCGTCTAACGCTAACCGGGTCGTTGCAACCCCTTTAACCATCGACCAATCGTTGGTCGTTGGATACACAGAGCCAGCAGTTCCGCGGAACACGAGGAATCAGCATAAACCAACTTACACCACCGTCGAAGATCTAATCTCTCTCTCTCTCTCTCTCTCTCTCTCTCCTTTCTATTACGTCGGACTGGTCAGCCAAGCCATCCTTACGTCTTCTCCCTCTTCTCCTCCCTAGCCACCTCGTTGAACTAGCTTGGACACGCTTCGACTAGCCACGGTACTTCTTCTTCAGTATCTCGAAGAACTCGCGCGAGCGTGCACCAGCTTCGTATCGAGAAGCTGTCGTCTACTCGCCTCGACTATACACCAAACGGTGAGACTCGGAGAGAAAGAGAGAGAGAGAGAGAGAGAGCTGGAAGGAAACTGTTCAACTATTTAGCAGAGGGGTGTTGGAGTGTGAAACCGCCCCAGCCCGGAAGTGTGTTCGAAACGCGCACGCTGCTCTGGAGCGAACGACGTGGTGGTCTCATCGAAAGAGCATCGAGTAAATCTCTTGCCAAGGCTGAGGCTAAGTTCGGATATTCGTAGCTTCGTTTCAGCTCGAGATCGGGACCAATTTTTGAGAAGATTGACTGGAGTTGATCTTGATTTACAGGACGATAGTAATTTTGTCGAAAGTGTTTTATCGAGTAACTTGTTAAGGCTGAGGCTAAGTTTGAATATTCGTAGCTTCGTTTCAGCTCGAGATCGGGACGAATTTTTGAGAAGATTGACTGGAGTTGGTCTTGACTAACAGGACGATAGTAGTTTTATCGAGTAACTTGTTAAGGCTGAGGCTAAGTTTGAATATTCGTAGCTTCATTTCTGCTCGAGATCGGGACGAATTTTTGAGAAGATTGACTGGAATTGGTCTTGATTTACAGGACGATAGTAATTTTGTCGAAAGTGTTTTATCGAGTAACTTGTTAAGGCTGAAGCTAAGTTCGAATATTCCTAGCTTCGTTTCTGCTCGAGATCGGGACGAATTTTTGAGAAGATTGACTGGAGTTGATCTTGATTTACAGGACGATAGTAATTTTGTCGAAAGTGTTTTATCGAGTAACTTGTTAAGGCTGAGGCTAAGTTTGAATATTCGTAGCTTCGTTTCAGCTCGAGATCGGGACGAATTTTTGAGAAGATTGACTGGAATTGGTCTTGATTTACAGGACGATAGTAATTTTGTCGAAAGTGTTTTATCGAGTAACTTGTTAAGGCTGAAGCTAAGTTCGAATATTCCTAGCTTCGTTTCAGCTCGAGATCGGGACGAATTTTTGAGAAGATTGACTGGAGTTGGTCTTGATTTACAGGACGATAGTAATTTTGTCGAAAGTGTTTTATCGAGTAACTTGTTAAGGCTGAAGCTAAGTTTGAATATTCGTAGCTTCATTTCTGCTCGAGATCGGGACGAATTTTTGAGAAGATTGACTGGAATTGGTCTTGATTTACAGGACGATAGTAATTTTGTCGAAAGTGTTTTATCGAGTAACTTGTTAAGGCTGAGGCTAAGTTCGAATATTCATAGCTCCGCTTTCTGCCAACACGAGAAGGATTTTTGAGAATATTTTAATTTCAGAGAAGATTGACCAGAGTTAGTCTTGACTGAAAGGTCTTGACAATATTTTGTCTTAAGTCTTGACAATATTCGAGACTGACTTCTGTTATTTATGAACGCTATAACTGGCCGCAAATATTACTGCAAATTTCGATGAAATATTTCCACTAACAGGGCAAATAAGACGAACTTGACGAACGTTGAAAAAAAAATATTTGAGAAGCTTTTAATACCGAAGATTCACTGGGACTAGTCTTAACTGACAGCGCAATATTTGAGACTAACGCCGAACGAAGGAGACTTTGAAAAAAAAAAAGTGTAATATTGTAAATGAAACAGCAAAATATCCTACAAATTATGCTTGGCACTAATTGTGAGAATTTCGAGGGCTTTAATCGAAAAGCTGGTGCATTTCTAAAAGAAACTGATTGAACTGGATATAAACTTTACCAATCGACTGTTAACTGAGAGAACGATACATATTAAAAAAGAAGAAAAAGAAATGATCAATCAAGTAAAAAGTAATTTAACGTCGATATTGAATCATTCGACTACTGTTTGTTAAAAACTCGGGACCGATTGAAACACTATTCGAGAATGCTATTTTTTTGCAGATTGCTTCGAAGAGATATCGAATCTGTGAAATATTTACTTCAATTGGAAAATTTAATGGAACAAAAATATTGAATTTAATATAATCCTTCGTACAGTGTTTATATATATATATATACCAGTGTCAATCTCTCTATCAGTGTTCAGGAACTGTGAATGTTAAAACTGTTGAGAGAAGCATCGTAGAATTAAATCGCTTGGCCGCTTTGAAGAAACCTCTTACGCTCGAGCAAATGAACTTTTGCGTTTCCAGAGGATAAGAAGGTGTGAATGTCGTAATGGTGCAACGCAGAATCAGAGAAAACCGAGTGAATTTCCAGAGTCCGGTACATAGTGTTTCAGTAGATGCTGCCTAGTGTTGTAGAATGCTGCGAATGATGCTCTAGATCTTCAAAGGCGTCCACGCTTTTTAAGCATCAGGCGAAGAATAAGGAATGACGAGGCGAGGTGAGAAGTGGCCGCGTGCTCCGGTAATAAGTGCGTGCTCGAGGAGTGGATGAGAGGATGCAGAGAGTGATGACTTAATACGATAAAGGGACGAAGACGAGCTACTAACGAAAAAATTCCAGATAAAACGGACACGATTGCTTTATTTTCACTAAACTGTAATTATAAAAATTACTTCTCGTTTAATCGTAGCATAGATTAATCGGTCGCAGAATTAATCAATTATCTGAATAATCGATTAGCAGAGGTTTTCAATGAATCGAACGAGTTTAATTTATGAAATTCAAAATTTTTCTCAACGCGAAAAATGATGAAAAAGAAGGAAAGGAAAATGCTTACGCGAACTTAATGAAAGTATAATGAAGACGAACATTTCTACGAGCAGTCGCCTTATGAATTTCATTTCGAAATAGCAACAAAGAGAAAAAAGAAAACGAGAGTGCAATAATTTCACTTCTGAGTACATTTCCATGCGAGTGCGCATCAACTCGACACGCAATCTGCATTGCGAAACATTTCGTCGAGAACATTGCGCAACTTCAGTTTTGCGCGGGTTTTATTCTGCAAAATTAATTAATTGGCGATTTCTAGTATCGGCCGACGCAATTTCGATTTTACTTTAAAAACCGAAAGTCTGCGATGACACAGATGCTTACTGCATGCAGGAAGGTTTTCACCATAATTCGAAACTTTCTACTCAAGTGCACATCCTGTGGGCGGGCTCGTTCGTTTAGGTTCACCGACTCGTTTGTCCGTGCAGCGAGGGCGCAAACGTGCATTGACATCGAATCGCTGGCAACTGCTGTGTTAATTCGTCCCGATTTAGTACGATAAAACTGCCAACCGGAAGAGCCGTGCAACGTCTCAATAAAAAGAGACATTATCGATCGAGTATTATCGATTTTAGTTAGTAAAATAAAAAAAAAAAAAAGAAAAAAAAATAAAACTTGGAGATTTTATGGTAAAATAGGTGTAATGAGATTTTAATATCAGATTATTCTAACTCTATAAGTGTATTAAGGAAACTAACAATTAGAAGAGTGTGTGAATTGGAATTAGTTTCTGAAATCTCAATTAGAAATCTTTCCAATTGAGAATTCTGCCAAAATTTTGCTTCTTGAAATTCTAAATATCTTATTTAAACTATATTGTTATATAGTTACGCTATTATTATTATAACTATAGTTACGCTATTATTTGAAGAACGGTAGATTCTCTTAGATTTTAGCCAATTAACGTCGTAATCAAGATATGTACAATTTTTTTTTTTTCGCAGTCTTAAAGAGCTGATTTTGGATCGTAATGGGATCAAAGAGCTACCACACGAGCTCGTGCAGCTGAATAACTTGAGAAACATTTCCCTGGCTGGAAATTGCCTCAGCAGCTTGCAGCCTTTCTTCAACATGCGAGCCCTCGCGCTAACGGTACGTCGAACGCGTTTCACGAAATGATCAAACCGTTTTGTAATTCAAAAATCCGCGAGGCAAACACCGCGGAACGATGAGGCAACAGCGCCTTGTGCAAAGGATGTGATATACCAAGCTAAACGAATCGAGCAATTATTCCAATTAATTAACCTCAGAGAAAAGGATTGATCGGGAAACACGCTCTAGAAATCTAATCGGTGTGCTGAGAAAGATGCTTGTTATAGCTTTTTAATGAAAATTCGAGACAACTTTGCATCTAAAAAGATCTGAACTAAATAACATTATTGAACGGCTCTTGCGCCGGAATATTTGTCACAGGAAATATCTCTGCACAAACAATAACTGGCAGCAGAGAAATGTTGATAATGTCTCTTGAAACACGAAACACTTATCTAACTAAAATTAACAGGTGTTTCTCGATAACAAGATTGTTGTTTTTGATAATATGTGAATCGCGACCCCGCGTAAAAATATCTTATCGAATTTTTCGACAAACTTTCCTAACTTTCTCGCGTGATAGGAGTTTTTATAATTAAACACGCTAAAGAGAATGGACAAGATATGAAAAAATTTAAGAGATATTAAAGTAAAAATTCTGCACATGAAAATTTACTTGCTCGTGGAAAGTGTGTTCTGAAACGTTCATAAATCCAAGATTATTGATCTTACTAACCAAGTAAATTTAAATACCTCTGAAAAATTTCTGTTTTATTACACTTCCGACCCAGCTTAAAAAAGCCGGGTACACAAAAAATTGTCACATAGACTCATCAAATGTTCCCCTCCACGGAAATCTTTAGTAAAAGGCGAAAGATTTATACGTGATTTGAAGGGAAACCAGAGTAACGAATCGATCTTCCATTTTCCTCTATATACATCTTTGAACGTATTTTACTTTCGAGAAACTCGGTCAGTTGGGTAGCCACCTAGCGGCCAACTGGCGCGTACTCATACGCATGCGCGTGCGAAATTTGAAATTACTTGTAGAATATTATAAATTATAAATTATAAATATTTATAAATTATAGAATATTTTATAAATTAGGAATATAATCATTACGATGAATCATTAAATTGTATTTAATTAAAAATTTTTAAATTATTAAAATAATTTATATTAATTAATATATATTCTTTTTAGGACGTTTTGACGAAAACAGACCACAGCAAGGGCTGTAAGGATGACAAGAATAATCAGAATTTGTATAAAGTCAACTTGCGAAATAATCAACTAAAAGGAAACATCATACTTGGAAATTACGGAGTTGGTATCCTCATAATGATAAATATATAAGTACATACGTACGACTCTTAGCAGTAATGATTAATGACTTACGTTACTATTTCTATTTCTTCTTTAATCAAGAATTTAACGCATCTAGACGTCAGTGAAAATAGCATTGAGAAATTGGACATCAGTGCTCTTCAAGAATTGAGGAGCGTTCGTTGCGCGCGAAATATTTTAACAGAGCTGACGGTCTGCGGGAGAAATATCGTGTCTCTCATTGCCGGAAACAACAGTAAGGCACCTTCTTATTCTCTTGCCATGTACGCGTAATGGAAAATAATATTTATTTTTGAGAAAACCATTTGTTACTTTGCAGAATTAAAGAAGCTGACTATCGAGCCCGTGCCTGTGAATCTTGAACATCTAGACGTTTCCTAGTAAGTAAAAGCGAAATACTCACAATAATCAAACAATATCTCTGAAAATTTAACTTTTAATAAAATTATAAATTGAGAATGTACTAGAAATAGAACACAGCAGAGTGAAAAATCACTTAGCTGTTAATTAGTGTCATTGAACATTGTATTGAATTATAAAACTTTTGTACTTCAAATTACTCAGCTTTAAACTTAAACATTATTATTCATCTCTATCGCGAAGAACATAAAATACCAAGTGTGGAATAAGGGATGAAAGGACAATTTCTTAAACAAATAATATATTTCCTGGTCACGTTAGGGTCATGTAGCAGTATTGTAGTTTACTGAGCCTGGCTGCAAAGCCGAGAGCCACTACTACACAAAGTAAAATTAAATACTAAAAATTTTAGTAGTCGAACATAAATTTGCTACAGTCATCTGAACTGTAATCCTTACTGTGGTAATTTTTTTTTTATTTTAGCAACAATTTAGATGCTCTCCCCGAATGGATACCAGATCTACCTTTGCTGCGCGCACTTTTTGCGTCTCACAACGCTTTAACAGCCCTCCCAGACAGATTGTTAACGCAGCCGTCGAGACTGGAAGTCCTTCATCTACCCCACAATAGGCTACAAGCTCTTCCACCACCCAGGAAACCACTAAACATCGTTCACTTGACACTGCAAGACAATGCACTGACGGCATTGCCAACGAGTTTCTTCCTCAACACCGAAAAGTACATGAATGATTTCACCTGCTATATTGCACATGTATATTTCTGATAGAATACCTACACGAATATCCATATTTATAGGATGAAAGTATTGAATCTCTCGAACAATCGACTGTCCGAGCTTCCGCACTTGGGAGAAGGAAATAAAAACCGACACGCCAATCACAATTTGGAGAAACTGTATCTGACTGCGAATTGTTTGACAGACACTGCTTTGGACACACTTGCAAAATTGACTTCGTTAAGGGTTCTTCATATAGCCTACAATACTTTAGATACGCTTCCGGAAAAGTACGAAACTTGCAAACATTTATTTGTTGGAATATTGGATGTTTTACGATTAAAAGACTATTGATTGCAGCTGTATAGCTTCTTGGAGGGATCTAGAAGAATTGGTACTATCTGGGAATCGTCTTCAATATCTGCCCGACAACGTGGCCAATTTACGGCATTTACGCGTGTTGCGTGTCCACTCCAATCGGCTTCTAACTTGCCCAACGTTTAATAAAACAGCATCGTTGAAGGTAACTTTGTCAACGTAGGAACTTCTTTGGACTTAATTTCAATTCTCCTCTCAATGTCTTCTCTTAACGTTTTTGAATGGTTTTTTTTTAATAATCTAATATTTAAATAATTAAATAATTAAATAATTCTACTTTATGCAGGTATTAGATTTAGCTCATAATCATCTGGACAGGGTGAACTTGGCCACTCTGGTGCCACCGCAACTTCAATTTCTCGACATATCCTGCAATTCGAGGCTCCACGTGGACCCCAGACAATTCCAGGTCTATAGATCGCAACGACCAATATCCTTGGTTGATGTGTCTGGGCAAAATAGACCGAGCTTACCTTCTCACCCTCATCAGCAAGAAATCGTTTCCGCTGAAAAGGGGTTGGAACAGCCGTGGAGATTGGGTTTTTCAGAAACTGCTGGCTCTAGAGAAAGGTATAATGATAATGATAATATATAACAAGCGTATCTGTGCAAATATTTATTACTTTTACTTAATATTGTAACGTTTGTCAATTGAAAAGGACTAAAAAATATATGAAACAAACTCTCCTTTTCCCTTTCATGCGTTTATAAGAAATTGCATTGGGCACAAAAATGCAATACACATCGAATAAGAAAAATAATAGATATGATAAATATACTTGCAAAAAACGTAATCACGTGACTCGTGTGCACAGATTGTACGTGTCGCAAGTTCGAATGCCATCATTCTGTAACGTGGAGGGTCTGTTCGGTATATTCGACGGCGGTTCGAACCAAGAGGCGCCGTGCGCGCTCCAGGAAATGATCCCGCGCCTTTTGCTGGAAGAGAGAACCGTGCGAGAGACGTCCAAGGAGTATTTAAAATACACGTTACTGTCCGCTCATCGAGAGTTGAAGGAGAAAGGCCAGAAATACGGAATCGACGCTACTTTGGTGCACATTGTCAGAACCCAGGCGCAACAAGGATATCCGAAAACGTCGGCGAAATATTCGCTGAAGGTGGCAACTTCGGGTGACGCGAAGGCGGTTCTCTGTAGAGCCGCTGGCCCGTTAACTCTGGCAACTTCGAAAAAGGTCACCGTGAAAAATCAATTGGGTAACGCGGCCATGTTTCCTCTGGTGGTTCCCGATCCGACCTTCGAAGAGGTAGACCTGGAAGACGATGACGAGTTTGTAATAATCGGCAACAGAAGACTGTGGGAGGTGTTGAGCGTTCAGGAAGCCGTTCGAGAAGCCAGAGCGGAAGCCAGCCCCGTCTTGGCGGCGAAACGACTTCAAGATCTGGCGCAAGCATATGGGGCAGAGGACAATTTGAGCATCGTGGTGGTACGATTGACTGGGCCTAATCAGGGTGATTTGGATCAATTGATGAGGGAACTGCGACACGCGGTTGGAAAGAACAGAGGTCAAACAGAAGCCGGGTGTCCTTGCCCCTGTTGCGTGCCACCGGCGGCTCATAAACCACCAGGGCCTTGCTGTTGTCACGCGAGCGAAGGCTATTATTTGAACGGCGTGTTGAAAAGCATAGTGAATAGGTGAGATGTTCGTATGAAAGCAGAAATTCTAAAAAATGCTTAAGCAGATCTAGGCGGACAGGAATTAAAAGAGGATCGTTGAAAAGAAATGACCTGTAAAAAGCAACTGCAATGCAGAGTCATCTTTTAACGAGCAATATATAAATGTAAATGTAAGCGAGACGATTTTGTAATGCGTAGGTCGAACAAAGCTCACAACGAATCCGGTAGATATTTCAAGAACCGTCGATCGGCGCAGGAAAACGAAAGTCCACCGTACAAAGACGACAGAAGTTCACCGAGCGGCCAATCCGATCAAGCCAGCGACAGTACTTTTAAATCGAGACATCCTTCTGGCAGAGTCTGGTCCGGAAACGCCGCCTCCAGAGCCACGAACAAAGCTCGGCAGAACGTCCTCGTAAACGAAAATGGCACAAGAAAGGTAACCGAATATATATTTCTTTGTCTTTTTTGAACTGTATTTTATGACACAATATAATCACGCTCGGGGCAATATAATGCTAACATTAAGTTATTTATTTATGTATTAAAATCATGTTAAATGGCAGTGTAATAAAATGTCACAAAGGTATCTACCTGCTTAACGACTCAGGAGGACACTGTGTCCGAAAGATCCGGCGCCCTAAGCGAGGAACAATTCCGTTGTTGGGAGTACATGCTGGAACAAAACACTCAACTCCTGTTCGACAAGGAACTGGACACCCTGACGAGGACACCTTTACGTCGTGGCCAATCGAGATCCACGCCTCAATTAACTGGCAATTTGCCTTTTCTATCGAAAAGGTTTGGAAGTGCCAGATCCTTTAATCCTTCTTTGCCGAGACCGCCCATCGTTCGATTTGGCAGTGGAAGAAGATTACTGAACGGAGGACCAAATGCAGCTTATTTCGGCAGTCTACAGAGGCTAATGCCGTATAATCTCGAGTATGATTTCGCTGTCATTCAAGAAAGAAACGGATTGGATTCGTTGGAGCAGGACGCGACGAGAATGCAACAATATTGGGGAGTAGCCACGACTGAATTGTGATGCGACAGTCGGTCATGCTTTTGTTGCAATCGATGGATTTTGAAATTGTGTCGTGATACGGAAAGCTGAAATAAGCATATACACGCGTTATCGTTATTTACAATGAATGTGAGGGATTAGAAGGTAGACTCATCTTTTAAGCCGAAATGCGAAAAATAAAAAGCGGCAATGAAATGCGACAAATCGATAAGACTACGTGAGCATAGTAAGTGATTTATGCACAAGTTGTCGAACTTTACTAACTGATTGTAACAATAGAGACCTAACAAACAGATATTTCATTAAATATTACAAGATTATTTCTCTTGTTTCTATTCGTTTCAAGGAAAAAAAATTTCATTGTCGTGTCAAAAGGAGACAATGCAAAGATGTACTTATACATTTTATAGATTTATTCTAGAACTTATTGGATTTATTATTGCATATTTTAATCTAGATTTATCTCACAAGATAAATTAACACTCGAAGTTTTTTATCATGTTTGTTGATATATCGTTGATATGTTATTGCGTCATTCGAGTAATTGGTGGGGTTATTTATATTCAAAAATTAAACGAATTTCACTGAAGAATCATATTGAAGCTTACCTAAATTTATACGACACACTATCATATCTTTAAGCAAAGGAATAAAAACTGTTCTTATTTATAGAGCCTCGTTGCCAAATATTACATTTACGAGTTAGAATATATTTTTCTAAATATTGTATATTCAGCAAACATACTTGTAGCAAACGTAAAATATGAATATCACTACAAGCTGTAAATATAAAAAAAAAATTAAACTGAATACATAGAAAAGTATATTCAGAAATTGTATATAAATATGATGTATTATATATTCTAACATGAACATACAGTTGAAACAACTGATTAAGATAAGCTATCAAAAGACAAACTACAAATTAAGCATTTGTATGAGATATACATATGATTTATATAAGAAATACATAGTGAAGCAACAAATAAGGGGATCTCACACTGTTTGTACAAACTGTATGATTACGTATTAGAACGAGTTTGAGATATCGCTCAAAAAATAATTTCGAAATTGTTTTTCGAATATTCTTCCATTCTCGTCCTAGTTGAGCATTCTGTGATTAGGCGTCATTTGCCTCTACATAATGTGGAAGATTATATAATTTAATAGTAAAAACTTAATTTTAAGTTCGATTTGTAGAACTTAATCAGATTCCTTTGAAACGATTATTATCAAAAATATTTTTGTAACGATAAAAAATGTAGCGACTACTGTACCTGAAGCTACCAAATAAATAATCAAACAATAAAAACGAAAGATTTATTATGATATATTGGAATAACTTAATTAATATGGAAATGTAATTGTAAAATCGTTGACCCGGAATATAGTACATCATATAGTTAGCTTGTGTATTTTCCATCGACTTCAAATGAACACTCGGCATACTCAGACATCACTTTGTCTTGTTATCTCCGTTTTGTTACCATCTAATGTCTTTTAACATGTGGCCTTGATAAGCATTATCTTATTTGCTGGCCAGCATTAAACCCTTTATTTCTCTATATCAATAAATGTTTTTTTTTCTACCAGATCAGTGAATTGGATTAAAATGTATTTACATATACGAGGAACTTTCTTTTCATCTCTTTGTCATCTCGATAGATTTCAGATATCCAAGACGATATGGTTGACCTGAATTGAAATAAGCACGAGACTTCGATTAAGCACGAAATCTCGAATAAAAGATTCATTCGAATATATATGCATCGGATTAACTCTCACTTCTTTTGTTGAATATCCATCGAATATCATTCTATGACAATAAATTATTATTAAGACAAGACCGCTCAGTAGTCGATAATACCTACAACTTTTTCTACTCGAAAATAGTGTTTTGTTTGCAACCCTATCATAGTGTCTGTATACGCAGAATACAATATATTATACCGAAATTTTTTATTAAAATCTCGAAAACTATTAAATAAATATCCGAAGCTAAAATTTTTGTATTTATTATTGTTTGTTTTTTTATATAATTATGTTATTATTTGTTTTTTTATATAATTCTCTAACATATAATACATAATTCTCTAACATATAATATATAATATATATCTAACATATATTATATAATTCTCTAACTGCATTCTAAAAGTTCTTTTAACATATAATTCTTATCTAACATTAATATGATCGCAATTAACTAACATTAGTGCTCTGTAGTACATAAGCAAAAAGTGAATAATACATTAAAACTTTCTAGAGCAAATTACAATTACTAAATAAAAATTATAATTCTTCATAAATAACTGGAACGAGTATAAAAATATTAAAAATATCAAATATGAAGTACATAGTGATATAAATAACATGCATATGGCGCGCGTATAGTACACAGTGTGACATTGTATCGTATATACGTATATATATATATATACACGAGCATAAATGTAGAACACAACGAAGAGTCACGTGCGTAGGTATAAGAAAAGAGAAGTGGGGGGATTGTAAGATTTGTATAACTGATTGAAAGTCGATGCCAACAGTCAGTAGTACTTCGACGACGGCAGAGGTTATTTGTTGTGTTTGAACGATTCGTGCCTCTGTTTTTCATTCTCTTTTTTCCCTCTCTATCTTACTTTGTTACTCGTTTATAATTGTGTTCGTAACATTTGTAAAAGCTTTATCATCACGATGTGTGCACATGTTATACATTTCTCTGGTGGCTACTTTTTGTAGTTAGTTCGTTTGCTGTGACATCTAAAGAGAAGCCTGGTACGACGATACACGTGACAGAACTTGGTGAGTAGCAATATGTTATTACTGTTAACGGTATTATCACGAGGATGCTTTCCAATTATTTGGTTTCTGATACGTGACAGTCTGTGCGATTGCGTCAATTTGTTTTCAAAGCGTATTCTGAAATTTATCTCTACCTAGTTAATCATTCTGTGATTTCTGTTCCGTTTGCGTGTTAAAATCCAAATTGATAAAGCAAGTAGTTCTATTAATTGTAAACGGCAAATTAATTCCTGTTTATCGTGTGTCGTAATTTACAAGTAATTGTCGAATCATTTCTTTGGTATTTAGAACACACTTTGGTCATGAAATGAAAACTGATGCGGAACTCCATGCTTTATATTGAACGATGAGTTTTCAAATCGATCATTTCTCTCCCGATTGTCTTATAGATTCTTCAATCTGATTTAATCTTTATTAGATTGCTTCTGTTCGTCACTGCGAAACCGTACCTGAAACCGTACAACGAAATCATGAATCCTTTTACAATAAATCTAAAGTCCACGGACAATGAGTCGGTGTGAGTCAATCACGAGGCGTTACTTTGAAAAAATTTACGATTACGTCGTCTGCACGCGCAACAAAAATAATCGTAATTTATTTTCAATAAATTTTTCGTCTACCATCGTATTTGTTTTTAGAACTTTGTACATGTCACTTTCAAGTATTGGAATAGCAAAAAAAAAAATTGTTCGTTATCTTATTTGTATGTAATTATATTTTATCGCTTCGTTACTATTTTTTTAACTCTCTTTTTAACGAATTCTTTTGCCTTCGAGACTCCGTTAAAAATAACAGCTGGAATGTATATTACCAAAGAAATACGACTGCATGCTTTAGATTGCTCGACTAGACAATGATTCGTGGAACAGAGATACAATAATATAAGCTAAAATCTTCTGGAATTTTGTTGAGATTCCACGAAAGAAAATGAAACAACTGATTCGCCATCGAGCAACGCGTAACAATAATAATTTTAGAAATTGAGTTCGTGGTATCGAATGAATTAAACAATGGATTTGTTAATCTAATAAGTTAATAAATAAGTGATATAACCATAGATTTTGTAAGAATGAGTGATAAGTGAATAAATTTCTTCTACAGACTTTGAACTCTACAGACATTATTTTTATTTCTAATTGTATAAAGAAGACTTGATTTTAATTTATTACCATAAATTTTACCATAATATAGCATATATCTTTTCTGTACATACATTTCAGATTAAATTAATTTTTTAATTTCCTTGTTAGCTGTGAAATGACATATATTATGCTAAGAGAGTGTACAATTTCATCACGTGCAAATATTGCACAAGACTGATTATAACATTGTATACTATGTAGAAAAAAACTTTCAAATTGAATCAACAGTATTACGCGTATATTCCTTAAATTTAACCCTCCGACTACTGAATCTCAGCCTCCAGTGCTGGAGTTCACACGGATATCCACTAATTTCATATTCAGGATCGTCCGGACGACTCACCGATACTCTTTAGAGTGTAACGGTCGCTTGAGCCGAGGTCCTCACCGATATTGTACCAAACAGTAACAAACACCCAACTCATATAGGAACGTGGCGCACAGCCACATGATGCTCGTACGATAGCGCGATCACTAACACAAGCAATTCCCAGCACAGATCTGGAACTGTGACTCGGGCACAGCAGGCGGAGGGTTAAAACGCGAGCTAAGAAAAATCATAAGCAGATAGTGTTTCAATATTTCTAGAAAAAAATATGTATACATTTTATGTATACAATATGGTAATAATAATAAGAAGAAAAAAATAAATATAATTTATTAAATTATTGCCAATAAGAAGAAATTTTTCAGATAAAAAAATTAATTTTGTAAAATGACATAGTACGTATAGTTTATAATGCATCTTATAATTTATTAATTCATGCACAACTGTTTAGTTACTTATGGCAATGATTGCTTGTAATTTTAATCTTCCACTGAATAATTGATTTCAAATGTTTCAAATGTTTCAAATTTTGATCATGATATCGTGCAATGAAATGGAAATATGAATGAAAAATACTTTTAATTTCATTTATCGCACAAGTGATGTTTGTAAAAAAAAGAAATATAAAGTACTTTATATTTACACTAATTGCAACATTAGCAAAGTAACGAATGTATACTTACTAAGTTTACTATATTTTTTACAATGGTAATAGAACAATGGCATCAGAATAACTGTTGTCTTGTTTCCTTAAGTGGTCTTTTTCTGCATCTTTATTAAGTATACATCACTATGTATATCTACAATTCGAACAGATCGATAAGTAACATAGCATGACTTTCACAATGGTTGATCATTACTCAGTCGTCTCTGAGTTACTTGTTTCTTTACCTTTATTTTACTTTCCCGTTTTCTAAGTAAAAATCCAGATAAAAATTCTTCAGGTTATCTAAACGTATGAAATTACCGATTAATATAATTTTCATTAAAAAAAAAAAAAAAAAATGATGAGTGCAGAAAAATACTTGTTTTTATTTAAAAGATTGAAATAGCAAAAAATTGATTTTATTCTTCAGAATTTATGAGAAATAATAATGTTTAAGTGGAATGCTTTCGATTATTTAAAGTCTCTATGTAGCTTGTTGCCAAGATTTGTAAGATATATTTACGATATGACCGATATTTTGTTGACTTATTTAAAAATGAAATGAATACCAAAAAAGATACAGCAAATTAAAATACGCTACGTAGCTATTGTAATTTGAACAAATATCAAGAAGAAATTCAAGACAGAGCTAGAGAAATGCTGAACAAAGCATTGAATTGTGTCCAAATGATACATATTAGAAACATCTAATTTAAATTTTATTTTGGTATACTTATTTTAAAAAAATAGCTGCTTTAAAAATAAGCTAGCATCATATATATGTATGTATAATCAAGTACATCCATGATTTATAAAATGAACTTTGAAATATAATAAATTAAAAAGTACATCAAAACCATATTATTTAAAATAATTTGTGAGAAAATTAGTTTTTTAAAAGGAAATACAATATTTATAAAATTAAATAAATGTTAACTAATTATAGACATTACAAGAGAAATTCAATATCGTAGAATACATACGTATCGTATCTTTAGCTGATACAGTGCAAATTCCTTTGACAAAGGAACGATATTGATTTCTTCATTTGCATCAGTACATTATTGCGCTTCGAACAGTATATTAAATTCTGTTGAAAGAACCTTTAAAAAAGAAGTTACACAGTTACATTTCTCTGAATATCTTTTACTAAGACATAAGACTTTTACTTACTGTTTCTTCCAATTTATCTTAAATTATTGCTCTTAAAAAAACGTGTTCATCGCACGTTGGAAAATAGAAATTCTAAGTATAAATACTCGCAAGTGGGGGATCCACGTGAAAAGAAATTTCGAACCAGATTTTCTTCGTTACATAAAATGTAAAAAATACATAAGTCAGTTCTAAAGTACATAAATAAAATTATTTACGTTAACTAAATTAATTAAAAATTAAATGCATGCAAATATCTTCATTTAGATTTAAATAATTTAATTAAAACCTTAATTATCGGGATGAAAAGTCACATATATATATAGTCGCATCATGGTGTTAATTAATTTCTTCTTTTAATCATGATTATTTCTACTATGAAAAAAGAAATATGTAAAATCTTGATTGTTTTTTCAGTCCCAATTATTTTTCGTAATTGTTAGAAACAAGTTATTTAGAACTGGCAATTGTAATTCTTAACAACTTAATAATAGCTGACTCTCTAGCTTTGTACAACTCTTAACCATACCTATACACGTTTCATATTTCAATAGAACTCAAAGTCGAACTAGACCATTACATGTTCTAATATAATGCATGCAGATACATCATCATTTTTCTAGACTGCAATGCAAGAAATTCATGATTTATTTCATTAACGCACGTTAGTGCAATACATAATTTTGTTACCTTGGCATTGGTACAACATAGTATATCTTAGATAAACGTATATTTTCATACATATTATTTTCATATTTATATAATGCACTATAAATTATCATTTTTAATATCATTTTATCTTGAAACCTAAAAAGTAAAAATTATTATATAATAAATTAGTTGATATTATTACTAAAAGCTAAATAGAAACGACAATGATTGTGCTTGATTCACATAGTTACCAGTTATACTGAATTGAATGTTGAACTTATTATATACAATTGCGAAAAAATAGGTAATCATAATGTCGGCGCATCATCCTCTGTCGAGTAGTTTCCTCTTTTAGTACGTCACTACTCTTATCGTAGCTCCCCTGTGGTCGAACATTTTTTTTAACGAATGTTTTCCT
The DNA here is from genome assembly GCF_011392965.1 of Frieseomelitta varia. Taxonomy (NCBI): domain Eukaryota; kingdom Metazoa; phylum Arthropoda; class Insecta; order Hymenoptera; family Apidae; genus Frieseomelitta; species Frieseomelitta varia. The sequence goes on along the minus strand of NW_025110037.1, from coordinate 179,415 downwards.
GTTGCCCACTACTACCCTTCTTCCGAGTTGTGTTAAAATTTTTATTATACGCATATTTAAAACTTTTTATATATTGAATTGAATACGATAGGTTTTTAAATACCATTTAACTTACCATTTACTTACTTTTCATCTATTTTCCTCTAGCTGAGGTAACGAAATTATGTAAGTTTAGCATTGTCTAAGTATTGTTGCCAGAGGTATATCGTTAAAAATTGACGTATGCAAATTGTTACAATTAGGTGTGGAAATGTAACGTACCGGTAGGAAGTCTTTCAAAGTTGAACATTGATTTATTGCATACTACGTACGCAAATAATAGAAGCTCTTAAGCGAATATGAAAGAAGCGTTTAAAATTTCACGAACGATAAACTCGATGTTACTTGAAATGAAACATTTTCGAACTTGAACTTCAATAAATTAGAAACTGAATCTTGAATATTACTTTCAGCGAAATAATTTATTGAAAAATATTATATTCTTATGCAGAATTATTTTATTCAAATCAATTCAAATTATGTTTTACTCGATAAATATATCGTTCGCCGTGTTGCCGCAATATGGCGGACAGGAAGTAACTACTCGAAATTTCACCGAGGATCATTTAATGATCATTGCGTCTTTGCATGATATAATAGAATTTTTAACTAACTAGCAAGTATAGTTGGTAGCGTATTAATAATCACATAATCGGAAATAAAATTGATACATAATAGAGCTTCGGTATCACGACCAGTCAGTCAGATTTGAATTAGAGATTCTACTGAGCTCATTGTTGTCGTCACTTCCTCGTTCACGGCGTTGCCAAATCGATCATTTATTTCACTCGCAGAAGGAAAACTATTGCGGTATAGTGAGTGCTCTACTCGTGAGTCGTTTCGTGTCAGTTAAAATAGTTGTGTTGTGTTGTGAAGAGACGAATTATGACAAATTCGATGAAAAATATGGAGCGGTTGCTCTGGGCATTCGTTAAATAACACGCGTTCTTGCGTGAGGTGAATACCAGGCTGCCAGTCAAACATTGCAAGTAAAATCCGCTGGGCTTTCTCGACACAAATAGGTAAACTAACGATTCTCAGAATTGGCACAAGTCGATGTTCAAGATCGATTTCGAGTCGGAGACTAAAAATCTTCACTCTTATTTGCGAATTTCTTGTTTGTCGAATTTCTTTTCCATTCTTTTTCTCGTCTCCGACATGTTTAAACGCTGATTTCAAACTTTCTTGCATCAACATATTCCCATTACTTTCTCACTCAAATTGCGAAAAGGTCTTTTGTTACGAATGGGCAACAATTTAGAAGTTTTACCTCGTTCGTTTTACACATGTTGCTACACTTGTGACGTGAAACGAACATTATTACATCTTCACCAATATTTATATATTACTAACACATGTGTCGTCTAAATTCATTATTCAAATTATCGTCGAATTTCATTTCGCTTCTATTTCATGTATTGATGCTCGATTACAGGTGCAGTTTTCATACTGTATTTTGTTTATATTGCGCTGTATCATGTTATATTTGACTAGCACAAAGTATACTTATAAATTTATTATGTAAATATGTTGCAATAATTTACTATTATCACAAATATACATGGGGAAAATAATGTAATAATTTCTTAAAAGTATCAGCAACATATGATAGTTGTAAAAATATGTAAAATGTATCAAATTATTTAACACGTTTCCCTAATTTATATTCTATAAAATTTATTTTAAATAAATTTAGGTAATCTAAGAAAAAAATTTATATTACAATTGAATTATTTCTAATGATTAATCATAATATGTCATATTATTTTAAAAGTTTCAAAGGTTATTTATTGTTGTGGGGTAGTGTTTGCTCTTGTACATTTTAATTTGTTTTAATACAACCATGCTTAAATCTTTCTGATAAATACATAATTTTCTAATAAAATTTAGTAAATATAAATAAATAAAACAATATAAACATAAGTATATTTCAAGTATATAAATAATTGTTTGAGAATCATACACTTTCTAAATTCAAAAATATTAAATTATTATTATTTCATGTCTAAAGTACAAGGATACTTATCAGAATGCAAATAGATTGTATTAAGTGTCCTATATATTAAATTTAAGAAATAATTACTAATATATTTTATTTATAATAATACTTTTCAAAAAGGAATTTACAGATATTGGTTTTCATGAAAATTATATCCACATAATAATATCCTATTTGATTGATATTCTAAAAACTTCTTAACATACCTTACAACAAGACCCTTATTACAGAAAATTAGCTGATGTGAATTGAACACACCTTGAAACACAGAAAATTGAAAGAGAAAAACAGTGAGAAAAAGAAAACATAGTAATATGCAGCGGATGTGCTTTGTAGAGAACAAAGAGGAGGAGCAACTAGAGGTGCCACGTGAGACTAACTTCATCGAGGTGGCGACTGAACATACATCATCAGACATGAGGGGATCTAAAAGAGACTGGATTTTTAGAGTCCAGGTAATTATTACTGATAAAAGAATTCATTAATAATTTTAGAATAATTTTAATTTCTTTTGTAATTTTGCCATTTAGGTAGATAAATTAGAAAAAAATGAAGTTCTATATGTGGTGGGTAATTTACCTGAACTGGGTGCTTGGAATCACAATCAGGCAATTCAATTGTCGCAAGAACATGGCAGTCGGGATTCTCCTATACTTTTTGATAATAACAGTAGCTTTTACAGTGATGATGGACATGAAAATGCTGGAGATACATTTGGTGATGATGAGTAAGTAAACATACTTTTTAGTTATTTATGGTGTCTTATTGTTACCTCCAGTTGCTCTTTATAGTTAACACAATTCATGACATGTTTAATTATAATAAATTTGTTTCATTTAAACTTTGGACAGTGGATGTCCATGTGTTCGGATCTAGATTCACCAGCCAAGGATTAATATTTCTTATAAAATTCAGTTATCATTATTGCATTTCATAGTATATGAAAATAGAATATATTAATGTAAATAATATATTAACATATGCGTAATGTATGTATTGAAATTTATAAATTTCAGAGGTGGACAGATATTTTCACAAAAAGTTGCACTTCCTATTGATGCTGATGTCGAATTTCGATATTTCGTTGCTGTTATCTGTCAATCTAATGGTACTAAAAATTCGGCCAAGACTCTCATTATTCGCAGATGGGAGACTCATATGATACCACGTTTTATTAAAAAAAACAGTATGTAATTAAGTCTGATTAATTAGAAAATATTTCTGCTATGACAGACTACAAGATTAAGTAAAAATATTTGTTATAGCCTCTAGCAATTTTACCAGTGATACATTGCCAAGTCCTGAGAAGTTCGGATATTACAATGGCTACCTCAAAAGTGAACGGGGTTGGTTGACAGATGAAACTGTGATACAATTTAAGCTTTTTAATAATCCGATTAAGTTGTGGAAAAATCGACTACAAAATAGAAAAGTTCATATTAAGGTGTGTTTTCAAATTATATATCTCTACATTGATATTTCTATATTAATGTTTAAGAATTGAGAATTAAAACTTTTTTTTTTTATTTAGATGACACCTGTAAATCTAGTTAGGCACAATTCCTTAGAATTACAACAATTCGGAGGCGATTGTGTAGATGATAGTCTTTCTATGGATACGCAAGACATTGTTGACCAACCTGCCTTTAGTATTACAGAAATTGCGGTATGTTTTTTTTGATGTTTTTTTTTTCTGCAAAAATTTATGACTTATTTTTGCAATAATATATTCTTATTTTAATTTTAGGCAATGAATGATGAAGAAGCTCATTTCAAGATGCAGGAGCAATTTGGTCGAGCTTATAACGAAGACGAATTTATTATCTTCAATGTTGCAGTCCGATATCCTGAAACTATTGTAAGTAATCATATAAAATGCCTCATCAAAAAAATCATAATACACAACTCGATGAATAACCATTGGTTAGTATTTATTGCTTGCATTACTTATAATTTTTATAACATTGCATTATGTACATAGAAGAGATCTCCAATGTTTATTCCAAAGCAGCTTATTAATCTTTTATATGGACAATTTTACAGATAGAAACATCAAAGACTTTTTCTTCAGTAATATATCGCATAAACTAAAAAAACTGAAAAAAATTAACTTAATCTCCAAACGCCTTCTATATATCAATGTCAAAAACTAATTATAAAAATTAATACTCTTCTCGAAATCATTCAACTTTTGTGTCTAAAACATTTTTGGATACAGTTAATCATTTAGAAAATATTTCAACTTTTAGTTTTAGATGACTCATCCGATATATAATATATAGAAAAATATACAAGATTAAAGAACAAAATCTTTATATTAGATATCCAGAAAAATTTTTGCCGTATTTTCATGCGAAAAATTAAATATTCTTGTTTTTAAATGAATTTATTCATCAGAATATGAACATATTTTATAACTTTTTTCCAGCATTTTAATACAAACACTGCTCTTATAGAAATCTTTTGTTTTATCGCAGAAAAATTTTGACACTTCTTCTTTCAGATCACTTTCATTATTGAATTGCTTATTTTTCATATGGTTATCCAGATTCAGAGACAAATAAAAATTTATTGGTGAGAGATCTGACGAATACGATGGATAGAATAATCTCCTATTCAAATTCCACTATCTTGCCATAAATTATCTTTACTAAATAAGATCAGATGTCATCCTCAAAGAATAAAACTTTCTTTCATTTATCCATGTTTTTTCTGTAATTTTTCTTGAATTCCTAACTAATCACAATGGATGTTGAAAGTAATTTTTCCGACTTTTGGAAAACTCGTAATGATTCCTGTAATCCACCAAATACAAAACAAAGTTGCATCTTTGACATTTGTAGCAGAGTCATTTGGAGATAGCTAATGACGAGAACTTTTGTAATTTGAATACATGATCCATTTCTCATTGCACATTATGTATTGTATATACACATTACTTGTCAGTTAGAATTATAATCAACAAAAATTGACAAGAACTTTTCTGGGGTACCTAATATGTATGTATATGATATCTTCTTTTAGCTTATTGATATTAATGACGAAAGCACATTTTTGTACATTGTACATTGGTGTAATGATGGATGTACATCAATGTAAATGGCAGATAAATAATGAATAAAAAGATTAATAAAAATTATATGGCAGAGCAATAAATTACAAACTAGTGGTAATTCATACAAAAGATTAGACACACTAAAAATACGCATTGACCATACCATGTGAGTTTTCAGTAGACCACGAGTAGGCCGGCCACGTCTTCTCTCGCGACTTGTTCAAATTACTTGGTAAAAGATAATTAAACTTGTTCAGCAGCTATTGCCCTCCTTGGAAACCAGAAGCGATGTCACATGCACTGGCCTGGGACGAAGACAACCTTCAGCTTTGTACAAAGCAAGACTTCTGGTGCAAACGTTGATGCTAACATGCAATCTGATGTATCGATGCTAAGCATCGTCTACCACTTTACATCTGTGTCACATGACATCACACAGAGATATGATGGTTTTGATTGTCGTTCACCCTACCGTACCTATCCTTAGGCTAGTCTCTCGTAAAGCTGCAAAAATTCTCTAAAGAAAATCGTGTTATCGTAGTTCGGGCCTAATTCGACAATATTTATCATGAAAATGATGCATTCTACTCGTTATGTGAAATCAGTTTACGTGAGCCGCAGCCGTCCTAAGCAATCCTAAGAATTTAGAGATATCAACGCTGTCACACCTCATATCCATCTGTGTGCGTCGAAAATGGTGAGGCTCCCATCCTATATCCTTTTAGTGTACTACTAATATTTTCTAGCTCTGACCAACTCTACTGTACCGTACGTGACACCGCTGCGCAGCCAATGCCAGACTAAGCTGTCAGAATCTTCTGAATCTGAATTACAAACTTTGCAGACTTGATATCGAAATTTAATAATGAATGATCAGCAGGTGTTGCGGGATACGCGTCACCAGGCAGAGTACAGCATTTGGCAATTATTGGTCTGGTTCATTGCTAGATTATGTAGGAAATAAATTATTGTCCATTGTTTTACCATTTATTAGTAATTTGTTGCTCTTGCCTACAAATTATTTGAATCTGCCAAAGAATTAAAAAAAAAAGTTTATGGAGAAGCAAAAGATGTATAACAATGTCTTTGATGATAATTTGAATTTAATTCCTACGATTTTTAGTGATCAAGGATCTTTAATAATTTGCCATAAAATTTTACCTATATTAGAATCTCTAATTCTCTTGTTTCTCAGATTTAAAATATTAAAAAAAAAAAAAATTTCTTCAAATGTCCTTGATCATTGGACTTAATTAATGTTGAAGCAAGTCTTGTTATGGATGAGCAAAAGTATTGATGCAAGCATTTTGGTGTTGTTATAAATAATGGTATTTTTCCATGTATATTAAGCAGACTGTTTTTTCAGGCATATTTAGTGGACTACTACGTGTACAGCTCAAGGTGTTTTCCAGGAGAACCACCGAGTCATATTGGTTTCAGCTACATCTTGCCTAGCACATTACAGTCCAGTGTTGGGCTTTTAACAGTACCAATTACAAGCACAAAACATAGACCAATCGGTATGTTTACTTTTTTTTTTTTAGTATTGAAAATTATTAATAATTGTCATAAATTTTGCTTTTTTCTTTAGGACAACTTACATTGGAGTATGTTGTAATAAAATCAATTCCGGATTATCCATGGGACATGAGTATTTCATATGCAAAACATTGGGAACAACGGTGGTCTGGCCTGGATGTAGGACATAGAGGTTTAGGTACATCTTTCCAAACAAAAAAGTACGTTAATCTCTTTAAAGTTCTATTAAAAATATATTTCTTTGAAATTATTATTTGAATGCTAAAATTTATGTATTACAATTTCTTTATAGCTGTGCTAATGTACGTGAAAATACAATAGCTTCTTTAAAGACTGCATCGTATCATGGAGCTGATATGGTTGAATTTGACGTTCAATTATCTAAAGATCATATACCGGTCATATATCACGATTTTTATGTTTCTATTTCATTGAAACGTAAGAAACAAATAGAAGCTATGGACATGTTGGAAATACCTGTTAAGGACCTTACACTAGAACAACTACATTTATTAAAGGTAATTCGTATTTCAAAGTATATTTAAATTTGAATAATTTATATTATTTTCATCAACATCGTAGTTTCATTTTTATAATTATTTACAGATTTCAATATTTTCAACGTGAATACAATGGGTTTTATTTTTTTATTTTATTCTATTATCTTTTTTCTATTTAAAATTGTTAACAATTAATACATGCGTAATACAAACTAAATATTTGATATTAAGTATATGAAAAATAAGGGAAAATATTGTAGGATTAATTTCATTAATCATTAAGGAATGTTAACCAAAATGTCACCATAATCATTTAACTACATAATCATTAATGAAATAACACATCTAATATAATCTCTCGTCTATCATTAACCATATAGACTGCGGCTTCTAAATAATGCTACGCGAATTAACAACTTGCTTTTTATGTCCTTTTTTTGTATTAAGGAAAAATCGATCACTTCAGGGGTTGTATCGTATGTAGATACACAGACATGCAATCATGCATTTACAAGTGTAACAACATACCTATTCGTATTTGTCTCTTTTTAATATTCAACAGGATTTTTATTACCCTGGAGACTCGTTGGGTAAGGTGCTGTATTTCGTTGATAAAGCTGAGCAGGGGGTTAACCAACTGGTGAGCTTTCATATCGCTTGCGCCGCCTAACTTGTCGCCAAAATGTATAACAAATTAGTTATTTAAAGAAAAAAACTTGATGCATGCTTATTTAAAATTTATTCTAAAATCGACTAAAATTGATTTTTAAAAACCACATCACTATAATGTCGTATATTTACATATATGCTTTGATTAAAAGCTAAAAGCTTAATCTTGATATCGAAGTCATTTAATCGAAAAGTATCTTTTTACTATTGTAATGTCACCAAACAATCTTTTTACAAATATGCTTTAAAAATCTTAAAAATCATTTTTAATAATGTTTCACCAGTTTCATTCCCCTGTAACTTCACGTATTTGCCTCCGCGTGTAGGCGCAAAACTTCTCATCGAAAAATGTATAAAAATAACACATTATCACAGCATGTGAGTAATATCATGAAAGACATGATATTATTTTTAATATATTCACATGACTTCGGAGTTTGCTTTCGATTTGCTTCAAAAAGTCTCTTGCGTCAAACATCGTACAACCTTTACCAACCTTTTATGATCTAACAGAATTGTATTAATAAAATGTTTCATTTTATACCTTTTTTTACAAAACAAAATTTTCTTGCAGGTTTATCACGTGGCTGAAGGTCGAGAAAAAAATCCAAAATTTTTTGATGAAGATCTAGAAGATCATCAACCATTTCCGACACTACAAACCGTATTGCAGGAATTAGAACAACATGTTGGATGCAATATTGAAATTAAATGGACTATGCAGTTGAAGGTAAAAATAATAAATTTATTTTTTTATTTAATTATTTAACATTTCTTTTATTTTCTTACGGAAATCGTAATATTATTTTAACAGGACGGTACGTTCGAGCTTAACCATCCTTTCGATCTCAATCTATATTTGGATATTATATTAAAAGTCGTCTTAGAATATGGAGGAGATAGGAAAATCGTCTTCTCATCATTTAACCCAGATATTTGTGCCATGATCCGTCTTAAACAAAATAAGTATCCAGTAGTATTTTTAACACAAGGAATTACTTCAAAATATCCTACTTATCATGATCCGAGATGTCAAACAGTACCAATGGCTGTCAGACACGCATTAGCTGCTGATATCTTAGGAATTAATGTCCATACCGAAGATATTCTTCGAGATCCGTCGCAAGTTAAATTTGTAAAGGATGCTGGTTTAATCATTTTTTGTTGGGGAGATGACAATAACGATAAAGATACGATTAAACATTTAAAGAAACTTGGTTTGCATGCAGTCATCTATGACAAGTGAGTAATCTTTAAACGTGTAAATTATTGATATACTATAAACAGGATATGATATACTATATAGTATTATATACTATAATATTTTTTTACAGAATTGATGAATATAACGCAAAGGAAGTTAAGGAAAGTATATTTTTGGTTGATGCAAGAGAAAATCAAAAGGCACTAATTGCTTTGGCACATCAAAATTGTCCATCACAGCCTCAAATTAATAATTCTTTAAACACAGAGAAGGTTAGTAATAACAACTGCGAATATTCATATTCTTAAAATTATAGGAGAGAAGTAAACGATTTAATTTGTTCTAGGATTATTATATGGATGTTGATAATTCGCAAAATATGATTACAACTACGTCAACTGCAACTTCACTTGCATCTTTTGGTAAGAATAATGTTGGTGATGATAATATATATCCTGTGTCAACTGTTAAATTACCAAGTACATGTGACCATCAGGAGAGCCAAGAAATTAGTGAGATGACAAAAGATTTCAGTGTTTGTGCACAATCTTTCGGCCACTCGGCAAAAGCTAAAAGTATATCAGACATAGTTTGTGGGCAGACGACGTTACCAGAAATCTATGGAGAGGATGAGTCTGCCAAAGACTGTCTTTGATGTTTCTCCTTTAAGAAACCATTTATGTCATGGTTTTGACATAGAAGATACTACCTAGAATAGGACCTATCACAAGAAAAAGGAGGAAGCCGAAGAAAATTTTTTGTAATTCATAATTTACTATAATATTTACATCAAAGGGGTTAAACACATCCGATTTCCCCACCAGTCCTAGGATCCGTAAAATTGGATCACCTTAACGGCCATTACACGGAATGTATTCATATAATGTGCAAGAAAGACGACTGATTGTATTTTTAATGTTATTTTATCATTCCTGCAATCGGTCGACTTAATTGTTCATTGCATATTATGTCTTACTTAAAATTCTTATAATATGGCCTTTTTTAAAACTGATCAAATCCAGTGTTGGCTGTAGAAAAAGATATCGACTTCAGTTATTCTGCCTATGGTAGATGAATACAGAAGTCGTAAAGTTTTAGTACAAATATCTTTTATTTAGTTCAAAGAAGTCACCCCTCTCGTGTATTTTCCTTCCTTTATTAATTAAATACTAATTTAAAACAATAGAAATTGACAAAAACATAACAAATATATGACGTCACTTATTATTCTTTTTTTTTTTTGTAAATTATCGAGAAAAAATTTAGAAAGAATGATGCGATTTGACAGCTTTAAATATTGAAAAAATTCTTGGTAATTAATTTTCGTAAATATGTTTCAATTTTATTTATTTATGTTTCAAAATATTTTATGACAAATTTAAAAAAGAAAACAATATTCCTTTACATTTCTTTTAAGTGAAAGATTTTTGGAAAATATTGTGTGCGAATATAAAATCAATATAATTGTAAAAAAATTTCGCTTTCTCCATATTAAATAATAATATGGTGATTATTACAAATGATCTTTTCATCTTTATACGATAGCCGTCTTTAAAAAGTTCAAAAATTGATTTCTTTTGACAAATAATGATTGATAAATAGGTACAATTATGAAATTTAAAAGTTTGTAAAAATCATTCATTTGTTTTATAGATAACATTTTGTCCGTCGATCAACCTCGTAATAACTGCATCAGTAGCACGCAAATATCTTTTCAAAGTTTTTGAACAGAGAAGATAATTTATACCGTTATACCGCATTGGTAATACGCTATACAATTACAGAGAGCGATTGTATCAATCGTTATGATTCTGGCAATATACAGAATATCTGTTGATGGTTTAGAAAAGTATACCACAGATATGTTGTGGAATCACATATGTAAATGCACATGTGTAGTGTGTCAAGGGGGGTGGTTACTGATCTTTTCTATTGTCATAGAGGCTATACATTGTAATAAACCAGTTGATGAATATACATAAATTGGTTCGATAAGTTTTGTGATTAAAATACATTGATAGAATTTTGCAAATTCTGACACGTAGATTAATGCATTACAGTCTTCAAGTGTATACTGATAAACATCATATATATTTCAGATTTCTAATCTTGTGTCTCTTTTTGTCTTTCCCTATTAAATGATAGTTTGAATATGAGTAATTATAATTAAAATAGTTAATTGATTTTATAAATATTATATAAAAATATTCGCGCACATTTAAACGTTAAATGAAATCATTAAGAAATAATATTTTTGCATTTGCATTTAAAAATTGTAAGTCTATTACTGAAAGTACCTGATTCGAACAATATGAGATAAATGATACATATACTTAGTTAACACATTATGGTACGTTTATCAAGTTGAAAATTATAATAATTATATTAAAAGTCGAGATAATTAAATTAATTTTAAATGCATGAGTAGAAATTAAACTTTTACATTTATTTTATTAGTAAATTAGTAAAATAATAATTAAATTGTAAAAATGCTTTCTTAATTCTTTGAACTATTTTATATATCGTGTCTAAATTTACTTGAATTATTTATTGATATTACTTTGAAAGATATAATTATCAGGTAAGCAATCTCTAAATAATGTTTTAAATTATAATTAATTTATTTAATTTGTAAGAAGGAATGGAATGTACATTTCTAGTGCCTCGTGTTTGTGAATAATATCTTAATTATATAAATGTAAAAGAACTATGAATATTAATAATACGACCATAATGTGATAACATCGATGTTAACTTTTAAATTAGAAACTACTCTTACGATATACATTATTTAAATGTAAATGCAATTACAATGTAACAATATTTATTTATTTTCAGAATAAAATTTAAAAGAACAAATTGAGTATTTATAATAAGTTGTGCATGAGGAGCATTAATTTTCGAAGATGAAAGTTTATAATTAAATCTTTAATTTTTTACCACATAAACCCTACAAAAAAATCCTTTTTCCTTTTATCCTCATACCTATCTAAAGATTTGTTAAATTTTATGAGAATTATGCATGAAATTATAAAAAATCAATAACGTCATCGTGTGCGCATATATATGTAAATGTATATACATATATATGAATATTGTTTTTCTTATTCTTTTATGATATCTTCTAACATAATTCGATTTTTTCTTTCGTAGCAAAAAAAGAAAAAAAATGATAACTTTAGATTAATTATTAAACAGACCGTTAAATATTAAGAAGAGAATTAAGAGAATTAATGAAAATAATTCGCTTGCGCATTTTATTTCAAATCTTGTTTATTAACCTTTCAATGTCATATTTACCGGAAAAGTACCACGTATGTATTTTTCAATGTAATTAAATATTCAGCAAGGAAAACTTCCATTCCCACATTACGTCGTAAGGAATAGACGTGTGGAGGTTCCACGAAAAATGATTTAATTTTATTTGAAAAAAGAAAAATATATGTTTTTATATACGTATAAGTGACTCGATCGACGTCACGTAGGTATAAATTGAACCTGATGATGAAAAGCAATTTTATATGGCGTTTTTTCAATCGAAGTGTCCCTGAAAACTTTCGAATGTTAAGACTGCGTTCGAAACGAGAGGAATTAATGGCGGTTGAAGAGCCCCCACCCTGACGTATGCAGAAACAGTCAAGGTGTCAACAGGCGAGGCTGAACGAAAGTTTACGCGATAATTCTCGTCTGTTCGTATTCGCCCATTTACCTTACCGCTTATCGTTTTGTCTTAGCAACGTTCGAGCCGCGATAATCGAAATACATGTGTTTGAAATAACTGGCGTTCAGAGAATGCAACTACTCAAAGTATAGCACGGTGCAGATTTTTCTGACATGTATGTGTGTATACGTACATAATGTTTTGATTCAATCGCAGCTGAAGTTCGGTCGTATCTATTTCATTGAAGATATGCTCGATTGTGTCTTCACTGACAAAAATTATAGTATTTCATCACCTTGTTGCTGATTATTGAATTTCACAGTAGGATGTGTACGAATTAATATCTATTTTTTATTTAACAAGTGTTATAAAGTTCTAGTCACGGTATGCTTGACGTTTGTGTGATTCTTGCACAACGTGATTATGATACAGTATACTAAACCTTGTTTCTGTAATTTAATATTGTTTTTATAATGCAAAGCTAATAACACTGATTAATAAACTTTTTTATGAACAACTATGATGAAAAAGTTTTTACTGCACGCCATTGATAATTTGATTTTTCTTTTTTTGCATTAAACTCTCAATTTCATGTTTAATTTACTAGTAAAGTAAAATATATTTTGTTTTTTTTTTTCTATGTTTACATATGATACAGTGATGAAAGCTTATAGCGAAAGTTTATGGTATAGAAAAAAAAAATACACACTGAACTGTTTCTTTTCAATGATTTTCCTATTTTATAGAATAAAGACATTACATCTAATAAAAAATAAACTTTGTTATATGCTATTAATTGAAATAACGAAAGGTCTGTTCTTTTTCTTTTTAGATATGATCCTTTATATGAATTTTGTACAACATATATAATTGCTCAAAAAACAGTCCAATGAATGTGGATGATGAGTTTTACTTTATCAAGCAGTAGTGTGGCGAATATACTGTAATGGGGTGGGTCTTGTCCACCACAGTATGGATTACAATATGGAGTTGCCTGTTACGGGGCTTAGAATTAGCTCCACAGACATCTCCAAAACAAATTCCATGTGATAAAACTAGGAAAGTTTTTACTGATTCTTGGGGGATTATTAGTGATGGACCTTTGGGTTCGAATTATACACAAGATTCTCATTGTGAATGGCTTATAAAAGGTATGAAAGTTTGACAACAATGTTTGGACCAATTTCTTTTATTGTTCATTCATAATTTAATGTATGTATTTCACAGCAAATAATAGCCGTCAGTTTATTACTTTGAGTTTCCGTACCATGGGAACAGAATGTAGCTATGATTATGTTTTTGTTTATGATGGAGATTCTTTTCGATCTCCACTTTTAGGTAGTTTCAGTGGAAAAACAGAACCTCAACAAGTGACATCATCATCTGGTTATGTATGTCTTTCAATAATAAATTATAGATAAATAAATAATTTATATCTTATGATCATTTGAAAATATTGTTATAACTTTACTTTGTCTTCTACAGATGTTAATACTCTTGTACAGTGATACAAACTATGTTTTGGATGGTTTTCATGCAGAATTTTCAGTTACGAATTGTTCAAATAATTGTACAAATCATGGAAAATGCATTGATAATACTTGCTTTTGCGAAAATGACTGGGGTGGTCGAGATTGCTCCAAAGCTCTTTGTCCAAATAATTGTAGTTATAATGGAGAGTGTGGTTTAAAACGATGTGATTGTAAAAATGGATACTCAGGACAGTCTTGTTCATTACACAAAACATATCCTGAAGGCAACAAGTATGTTATTTAATATATATTGCATTAAATATAGTACATTTATTATTTACAATTATTATTTACTGATCACTAAATACGATAAATAGATGGCACTGGCTTTCTCATTCAGAAGGTGGATTAAGGCCAAGGGCAGCACATACTGCAGTTTATATAAAAGAAACTGATTCTCTTTATGTTTTTGGTGGTTATGATCTTAATTATATACTCAGTAATTTGGAAGTATATCGATTTAGCACAAGTCAATGGGAAGATGAATATGGTAATGAACTAGGTGAGCAGGAAACTCTTCAATGTATTCATTACAAATGTATTATGATGTCTATTGTACTAGAAAATTTACTATGTGTGTCTAAAACAGAAGGCGTCTCATCTGCAGAATATTTGGATCCTATGTTACTTGCTACTGAATTAAAACGGACAGATGCAGATGAAAAAGAATTATATGGTCTTCGTACCTCATCTCTTATGTGGAAAGTACTTTCTAGTATTAAAGACAATAATACTTTTAGCACACGTAATTTTGGAAATACAGAAAATGGACATGGCTGGTCAAAATTTAGAAATGGAGACCATAAGGATCGCGAGGAAAAATTTCACGAAAGCAGAGATGGTGAAAAAAGCAAAAGCACAGTTAGAATAGAAAGAAATGATGATTTTAGGAGAAAACATTTTAGACGTCCTAAGCCTCGATATGCGCAAATTACAAGGTAAAAATAAATTACAGAATGTAATTGCTGAATATTAACTCGCAGTTATTGACTCGCAGTTAATGCTATTTTTTATTTACTTGCTGTTAGACATCGTAGAAATCTTGAAAATCTAGATCCTTATCAAGAATTTCATATAAAAAGTGATATACTAAATTGGGAAGAACAAAATACAGAAGATTTTGTTAGAGACAACATTTACATTCAAGAACCTAAAGTAAAAGATGAATCATTAAAAGATGAGTCAACTAAGTCACCAATTGATAAATTACCTAAACCAAGTCCGCGATATGGTCACGCAGCTTGTAGATATGACGGTCAGTCGTATATCCATTCAAAATATAAAAAAAAAAATGTAATACCATTATAATATAATTTATAAATTATACAATTAATAGGTGGTTTTGTTATATACGGTGGGAAAGTACAAGACGGATCTTTATCTAATGAACTGTGGCATTACGATGTTAACACACGTTCTTGGACATTACGAGCGAAAAATTCTCCATTTTATCCACCGCAATTGACAAGACATTCTCTTACTTTAGCAAATGATTATATTTATCTTTTTGGTGGTAGTACAGTTGATGGTGAATTTTCGTCGAGTTTATATAAGATTAAACTGAATTTATGTAAGTTTATTGAACAATGCAGATTTACTGTATAAGCTTCATATTATACACAAAAAAATTGTTGTATTAAATTTGTTTTAATTCTAGCTGATCCTACAGCAACCACAGAAAGATGGAAAGAAGTATACCCGCGAGGTGGTAAAGAATTAGATGTACGTGTAGTTGCACATTCAACTGTGTACCATCATGCTACTAATTCTTTATTAGTTTATGGGGGAGTAGTAGCCAGTGTAGCACGATTTAGTAAATTATCCGATAGAATGTTTGTGTTTCAACTTGACAGGAAGGTTTGGTCTGAAATTCATTATCCGAGAGCACATTTGAGAGACACTTATGTTCCAAGAGAACGAGCATTTCATACTTGTAACATTATAGGTAGTTGTCTTTATTGTAATTGTCATTAAATAGATCATTTATTATTACATTATTATTAAATTAAAGTTTTAATAAACTACATTAAAAAAATTTTCAGGAAATTATTTAGTTGTATTTGGCGGCTATTCTCATAGACATAATAAAGAAGAAATTTGTTATGATAATCAAATGTATCTTTATCATCTAGGCTGCCATGCTTGGGTAAGCCATGATGTACTAGGTTTAAATGATAAAGGTAAATTGAAACTTCTACAGTTAAAATAAAAATTGTTTGAAATCTTAATTTTTTTCACGTTAAAACATTTATTTTAATACTCTAGATTCTCGTTACCCAAAGCAACAAGGAGTATTCGCACACGCAGCAGATGTACGAAATGGAAATACATTGTTATTGGTTGGTGGTTATCATGGGAACGTAAATGCGGATTTGCTTGCATATACATTACCACCGATGCTTGCACCAGGAGATGAAGATAATATAGAACCTGAACAAATTTGTTCAAGACATAAAAGTTTAATGGAATGCACAGCTAATCCAGAATGTGGTTGGTGTTCGGCAGATGAGGTATGTACCTAATATACAAAATATTGCTATTATTTTTTAAGTAATAAATATTTAACTTATTTTAGATATGTTATGGTAGAACTATCGGTAGTAATTGTACAACAAATCTTCAAACGACACGTTGTCTAGGTGTTTGTCCTGCACTTGGAGATTGTCATTCTTGTTTAATACATGGCCAACCTGGTGGAGGTTGGGGTACAACTGCACGTGGAAAAAAATCTGTGTCAAATAAGTTAAATCGCGGAACTTGTACATGGTGTGTTCAGAACGCGCGTTGTCATCACAAAGATGATAATTATGGTGTTTGTGGACTTCGAGACGATACACCATCGCAAATACCTGGATGGTGGGGCCCGAAAGGCACAGAAATTATAAAAGTCGAAGAATGCCGAGAAATGGATAAAAGGCCAGGATTAACATTTTTAAAATATAAACCTCCAGTGAATTTTAGTCAACCCGACTCGGTAACGATAGTCAATGCCACTACCGTAGATTTTAATGTTCCGTCTATGCAAGGAGCGAAAACAGAATCAGCGCTTGGAGGAGAAATGATTGCTAGATTGATCGGTTTCCTCAGACCACCTCAATCTTTTTGGGATAGCACAGTGGAGCATTTGAAAATTTGTGTTAGTTATAATAGCGCAACTTTACATGTATCAAGGAGTGATGACCCTCAGGAATTGGTAAATTCTTTCATTAAAGTACTCATAAGAAATAATAAAAAAACAAATTTTATTTCTGTTCTATTTGATATTTTTCAATTTAATTTTTTAGGAATTAGTTGCAAATTTAACTGCTGAAACATCACAATGCATTCCAACAAAATGGCCAGATGGACATCAAATGATGTTGCTACCAGGACGATATTTATTAGACTTCGAATCGAAAAGGATGGTTACTACAAGTTATGCGTATGCCAGTAAGATGGAAATTACTCACAACAAGAAAACGGAAAATCCAAAAGTATTTACATTTGAATACCTTGAACCATTTCAAAACGGTTCTTGCCATCAGTATAAAAATTGCCTTCACTGCTTAACCGATTCTTCGTGCGGTTGGTGTGATATCATTAATAAATGTCTTTCACGCTCAATTAATGAAACGGAAAGTTGTGTAGCTGATGTAGAATGGGATGAAGATGGGAATCCTACTCGTGAATGGCATTATCTAACTATCACTCCATCAGCTTGTGCTAATTGTTCCAATTATATCTCATGTGAATCCTGCGTTGGTAGTAATTTGTGCGAATGGTGGACAGAGGAAGCTCGTTGTGCAAGAATTGGTAGACTACCTAATGCAGTTGTTAGCCTTGATCAATGTCCAATTCCATGTAGACAACGTTCAAATTGCACGCAATGTTTAGATGAGCGTGGAAGATGCGTGTGGTGTGAAGCCACGCAAGAGTGTTTTTCTTTTTCAGTATATACATCTGAGTATCAATTTGGTTTGTGTCGAGAATGGATGGATCAAGCTGGCTTAATGGGAGTAACCTCAAGGTCTGGATCGTCTCTGACAGGCAATGATCAATGCAAAAGTTGTAGCCGGCATACAAATTGTTCTAGCTGCTTGCACTCGTTAAGTTGTGGATGGTGTTACAGTCTAGAAAATCCTATCATAGGAGCATGCGTACAAGGAGATTTCAATCAGCCGCACATCAATTGTAGTTTTGTTATCAATGAATATCAAAATACCACATTAGAAATAGATGAATCGGGTTGGGCATACGCTCAGTGTCCAGATGTCGACGAATGTGATTTGGGCTTACATGATTGTCATCCCAATGCGGTATGCACAAATACACATGGAAGTTTTAGCTGTCAATGTAAAAGAGGTTTTAATGGAGATGGCAAAGAGAACTGTACTAAAACTTGTTATGAGAAATGTGTTAATGGTTATTGTAGCGAAGCACCTGATTATAAATGTGAATGTAACCTTGGATGGACAGGTCCAGATTGTAGAACAAATTGTGGTTGTTACAATCATTCTACTTGCACACAAGGACCAGGCATTTGTGATAAGTGTCAGGACTGGACTACTGGAAGATATTGTGAGGAATGTAAAGCAGGCAGTTATGGTAATGCCACAACACCTCTTGGATGCAGAAAATGCAATTGCAATGAACATGGAGACAAAAACTTAGGCATTTGTGATCGACAAACTGGCGTATGCTTTTGTCGTGATAATACACAAGGAGATATGTGTCAGCGTTGTAAGAAAGGCTATTACGGCGATCCAAGAGATGGCGGAATGTGTTATTATGGTTGTATGTCTCGAGGTATGCTTGGGGGAGAAGGAAATGGCAAACAAGGTCTTGGCAGCAGACACTCGCAGTTATCATTATGGGAAAGTCATCTTGGAGATTCTCCAACAAGAGAGTGTCTGTGGATAGTAAGTCCAAAAACTGATCTTTCATCAGATAACATGCTCTCAGGAACTCAAAGTGTCATACAATTTACTATACATGATGATATTAATGTTAGTTGCCAAGAAAATAGTGTTTATGTATACGATGGACTTCCTGAATTTGTTTCATCATCAACTAGTCATCAGAGTCAACTCCTAGGTGTTTATTGTACAGAAAGTACAGATTATCCTGTTACTGTAGAAGCTAAGTCTGGATTTCTTACTGTTCATTATAAACAACTGGATGAAGTAGAAGGTTTCAATGCAAGCTACTTGATAATGACATGCAATAATTGTCCAGGAAATCGGGAATGTCGAAATGGTAACTGTTTATGTAAAGCTGGTTTTGTAGGAATCAACTGTGATATCGAAATATGCCCTAATAATTGCACTTCATCTAAGAAGCAAGGAATTTGCGATAAGGGTTACGGGCGTTGCGTTTGCGCATCCGGCTATGGTGGACATGATTGCTCAATTAAGATTAAAGAACATCAGTTAATTTTTACGGAACTATTTAACTCTGAATATCTAGCCGATCATTTGGACCACCTAAGAAAAACTTTACCGAGATTTGGTCACACGTTGGTTGCTGACAGAAGGGGTAGCTTGTGGATGTTTGGGGGATACTCTCTTAGTCACGGTCCTCTAAATGATATTAGACTTTTTGATACTAAAAATAACACATGGATGCCCATTACTGTAGAATCTACTACAGAGGCTTCGATGCCTCAAGGTAGATACTTCCATGCAACTGAAATAGTTCATAGTAGGCAACAAATATATGTTTATGGCGGTTTATCAATGAAACAAGAGGACATTCAAGGAATATCAAATAACACATTAAGCGACTTCTGGAAATTTAGTCTGCAGAATCAGAGATGGATGCAAATTATACAAGAGGAGTTTAAAAAAGAACCGCCACTTTTAGCTGGACATACCTTGACTTTACGTAGAAATGGAGAATCAGAAAGTCTAATATTAATTGGAGGATTCAGTCCTAAATATGGCTACCTTGACACAGTATGGGAATTCAATTTAGAAACAGAAACTTGGGATACAATAGATACAATTGGAAATGGACCATTAGGGGTATATGGTCATTCAACTGTATATCATAGCAAGTCAGATAGCTTTTACATTTTCGGTGGATACACTTACGCAATAAATCGAACATTTATTTCTAATAAATTATATGCACTAAATTACAAAACTCGCACGTGGTCTGTACTTCCACCATTTGATGATGATCTCACTGATGGAAGTAGTTTGGTGAGTAAACATTTCATTATTTAATTTTTCTTTTTTAATAAATCAGGATCGGTCATAAATTTAATTCATATTTTATTATAGCCACAAGCTAGATTTCTTCATTCTGCTGTTACCACTGATGAATACATGGTAATATTTGGTGGTCGTCAAAATCCACATAATACTTCTGATTCATTAATTGCTTATAAATATTCATGTAATTTATGGATTCGTTTAATAACGAAAGACATGGAAGTTATTGGAAGTCCACCACCACCAGCATATGCTCATGCAATGACTCATGCTGATCCAGAATCTAATGCTGTATATGTAGTTGGTGGTTTTGATGGTGGAATCAAAAGTCATGTCACTCTTATAAGCATACCAGAAGATTTATGTAATCTTTGGACAGACAAAATCACTTGCAGGAAATACTTTGGATGTTCCTTTTGTTCTGTTGTCACAATTAGTGGAAAAAATGCTTCATTTTGTTTCTCTAATGAAGTATCAATCAACAAAGATGACAGGTAAATTTTATTTTTATTTCAATAAACATATTCATAAATACTTTTAAATATGTGACAGAAATAATCGTTTCAGATGTGATATTAACGTAACACAAGCTCAACGATCAAATGGAATTTTTTGTAATTCAGAGTGGATGATCAGTAGAAAATGTCAAAATTTTAAAACTTGCACAGAATGCTTAGCAGAATGGCCGTATTACAAAAATGAGGAACCAGTATGCAAATGGTGTACGCACTGTCCAAACGGAAAGTGCATACCATCCGAGAAAGATTGCGACGAATTAAACAAATGCAGTATTAGACAAATATCGGTAACAGATGTAAATAAATGTGGAGAACGACAATGTCCGGCAAGTGATTGTGAGAAGTGTAATAGTCTTGAAGGTTGCGTATGGACAAGGCAGGTCTTAAAAACATGTGAGTTTTAAGAGAATTATTATAAAAATAGTACTTGGTAATTTTTAAACAATTTGTAATAATTTTTCAAAATATTTGTAGCTGAACTAGGACTTGCAGTAACGGGAGAACCTGTATACGATTGGAATTGTGTACCAGATGACATTTTTGAACGATCAAGTATTAAAATGGGAAGTACGCAATGTGAAAAACGATGCGCAGATCATAAAGACTGTAGAAGTTGTCTTAAAGGTACCGGAGCCGAAGGTGGTTGGCGGGAATGTAGATGGTCGACACAACTCAATGAAGTAAATATTTTTTTTTTTTTTTTTTTTTATAAAATTGAAATTAAATCTATTGATAAATATTGCAGTGTATTTCTCCATCATATCAACCTCTATACTGTGCCGGTGGTGTATGTGGTTTAGTATTACGTAGTTCTGATATGGATCATTGTCCGGAACCATGTTCAGTTTTTAAACAATGTAGTACATGTTTGAAACACTCACATTGCGGATGGTGTTCTCTCGATTCAGCTAACATAACTGGGCAAGGAATATGTACCGAAGGCTCTCTTGAAGCACCAGCAGATCATCCAGCTGGTGGAACATGCGAAATGTTATACTATCAACAATTCCCTCAAACTGAACCACGTAAGCAAATATAACGTAATAAAAATTATTTGAATATCTTTTTACATTCTACTCGTAAATTCTTAATAGAACTTGATTTCTATTGATGAAAGTTACTTCCAAAAGTAGCCGGTTTTTCTAGTGTTAATTCTATATTCACGAATTTTTAATTAAATATTTTAATCTTCACGAATGTTCATTTGAAAAATTGCAGCAATCATAATTATATTATTCCTATATTATTTAGAATCTTTGGAAACCCTAGATAATGTTACAATGTTAATCCCAAATGTAATATCGAAACCAGAATTTTCTTGGCACTATGTAAGATGTCCACCGGAAAATGAATGTACGAATGGACATCATACGTGTTCTCCGAAAAGTGAAAAATGTTTTGATTTAGAAGAAGGATTCGAATGCATGTGTGGAGATGGATATAAAACTGAAACGTAACTTTTATTTTTTTTTCTGGTCACTCTTATTAAATAGACAATTTATTAATTATTTTATATTTATTTCAGTCCATCATCATTTAATGAGTTCGGCAGGTAAGGATTAACTAAATTGAGTTATTTATTTGTTTTTATGTTGTTTATAACATTTTTGTTATTTATATATAATTTATTTTATTTTTAGAAAAATTTGTGTTCCGATGTGTACGCAAGGTTGCGTTAGAGGAACGTGCGTAGAACCAAATGTTTGCCGTTGTGACTTCGGTTACGTAGGTGCCAATTGTTCAATTCAGTGCCAGTGTAATGGTCACAGCAATTGTGCTGGCCCAGATAAATTAGACGTTTGCTTAGAGTGCCATAATAACACAATGGGACCACAGTGTGATAAATGTTTACCTTTATTTGTCGGAAATCCAGCAGACAATGGACAATGTGTTCCATGCCTTGAGTATTGCAATGGACATACTCGAATATGTATTAATGAAAGCATGACTGTGCCGGTAATTTATTTTTCACATTGAAAATGCAATTGGAAATAAAAATTAATATCTACATTTTTAGAAACGAATATTACTCTTTTACAGGATCCGTATTCAATTGATAAGATGTCTATAGAATTATTGAAAAAACAACTAGTTGAAGGTCCTGTAGCAAAAGCAAAATGCGTAAATTGTGGAAATAATACAAAAGGTGATAAATGTGGCGAATGTATGACTGGTTATTTTAGAGGAACGGAAGATCTTCGTGACGTATGTCGACCGTTAGTATTATCATTTAAATTCTGTTTCCTATTTTCTAATATATTATAAATAATATTCGTATATTACTTATTTATTTATTTTTCTAGTTGTGAATGCCATGGGCACGGATTTACTTGCGATCCTGTAACAGGAGATAAATGTAACTGTGGTAATAATACAGAAAGTGATCCAACATGTACCAGTGGTCCTATGAAAGGTACAAACACTGGTGGAACACCATGCTGGATGGTACAATGCAGTAAATGTAAAGAAAATTATGCTGGTACACCAACTAATGGTCATCAATGTTATAAAACTGTAACAGTTGACAATAAGATGTGTTTTGACTCTAAATTAATAGGTAAGTTATTTAACAATTTTATACAATAATTTTATTATCGTATTATTTTATTATTATTTTATTCAAATATGTTCTAATATAAAAGTCCTATTTTTTTAAATTCTGCTACGGAATTTCTTATATTGTTATGTTAGGTATTTTAATTAAATATTGTTTTTCTTAAATTGCAACATTTTGTTATATCAGGAGGATCTTATGGTTCGTACTCCTCCATTGACAAATTGTATATATATTTTTTTTTTATTTATTAATTTTCGCGTGTTTGAATATAAAAATTAATTATTTTCACCAATTACAGATGAGTGTAAAATGAAACCGAAACCATTGAATCCTGGTCAAACAGTGTTTTATATGGTACAACCTCGTTTTATGAATGTTGATATTAGAGTTATGGTGGATGTAACTCAAGGGGCTTTAGATCTATTTCTTAGCCCTCGGGAGGATTCTTTCGTTGTTATACTAAATTCAACAACTGGATATCAAGATGTATGGATTTAAAATATTTCTTTCTATTCCTTTCTTAAAATATATTTCTATCTATAAGGCATAAAATATTAAACATTTTCTAACTAGAAATTGCATATATACAGGTCGAATTGGATAGCAGATTTATGTGGCGTAAGGATCCACATAACATGTGGCTAGACGAACAAACACGCAGTCGAATGAGAATTGTTGAATTCCATTCCCACAATTCGTTCTTGTTCACTATGAACGGCACTACTACCGAACCCACTTGGAATACCGGTCCTCAGTATATTGTGATGGAACGCTACGCAGAAGGTTTGGCTACGTTCCTAACAATTGAGAACAGGAACACGTTCTTGGTTATTAGGAATCTCACGAATCGGTTAGTGTTAACATTGCCGCAGGACAAACATGAGCTTCATGAAACGAAATTTCACATCGCATTAAGGGCAATTGATGCCATTCATCCAGAGATTAGCGGCCGAGCTGCTTATGGAATGATCTTCTTTCGACAGGATCAATTGCACATTGATTTATTCGTTTTTTTTTCTGTGTTTTTCTCGTGTTTCTTCTTATTCTTGGCCGGCTGCGTAGTCGCATGGAAAACGAAACAGGCGGCGGATGTTCGAAGAGCACGGAGAAGGCACGTTGTTGAGATGTTGCACATGGCTAAAAGACCATTCGCGTCAGCTACCATCATTTATGATCGAGATGGTAACGATTGTAATCCAAATTCACCCCAACGAAAAAGCAGACGTAACAAATTAGTTAGCTTTCACAGCGACGTTAGACCAGTGGCAGTCGAGCCTACTGATGACGGGGTAGCTGCTGTAGCTACCGTTTTCATTAGATTACCTGGTGGTCAACAAGCCCCTGTAAAATTGGCTCTTGGTAGCTCGTTAATACTGTTAACTAGAGTTTATCCAGTTAACAGTAGGGTGTTCCTAAGACGTAGAAACAGTCACGCGTTGAACTGAGCTTCTTTCTGTAGACATCTGTTTTCACATCACATAAATTTTTAAGTTTGCTTACGCTCTCAAAATTTATGGCAAACAAAATAGCGATCATGTTTATTCTTTATTTTATCGATCGTTTTTCGTTGATCTCATCCTTTTAATCATTAATCTATTTTTGGTATTTGATACGCGGTCATTATACAAATTGAAGCAGTTTTTTACGAATAGCATTTATATTTCTCTCGAACTTGTCCAAATTGAATTTCAATTGTTGAATTTTAACAATACCATTCATTCTTCGTCATTGACGAATGTTGACATTGTTCAATGTCCGCCAGTAATATGAAATTTTAGTCTAATGGTTGTATTATAGGTATAAAGAAACATTATAAGGGTATTTAAACTAAGTGATAATACACACACACACACAGACACACACATATATATTATCATACCATTCCATGACGAGACTGTATGTTTGTATATAAAGATCTGTAATTATGTATTAATTCGTAATTTATACGATTTTGTAGGAGCATTTTATGTAACAAGACATGATTTTGTGTCTTGAAACATTCGTAGCTACCTTTTGAGGAAAGTGGATGATTTTATTAGTGTTGTATGAAAATGTATGAAATGTTGCATAACCATCTATTGAAATATACATGGAAAGGAAAAATATACAGGCAGCTACAAGTATTATTCTACTTATTAAAATCTTGTTTGTATTCTAACTATTTCAAATGACATTGCAAAAATTTTTAACAAATGTGAGATTTCCAATTATAACGTGTGAATTTAAATGAATAATTATAAAACAGCTGATATTATTATTATGAATGAATCATTAAAACATTAGCTATAAAACAGATATAGCTATCAAAGCTTGAAGTGATATAATATTTCAATGCAAACGTCTTTGCGATTACATACAGTGTAACAAAAAAGCGATATGTCGACTGGCACTGCTATTTTCTAACAGGGTGATTTTCAAATACGACACGTGTTTTGATGAAAGAGATATAGTAGAATAATAAATTAAGATGTCAAGTAAGCATATTGATTGATACCATATAACTTAATTCGAAGTTCATATATTGGTTCGTATATTGATATTTAAAACTTCTGCTCATAAACGTCCAATAAAATTATATTACGTAAAAAGTTAAAATTTCTGTAAAATCAATAAAGTAATTTTGGTGAATTTTATATGATCACGCTATATCTTTTCCACCAAGATTACACATATACAGACGTGTCTGTATGCTACGTTAAAAAAGTATTGTTAGGCCTGCGACTGAAAACGAATTGTATCCGCATAATTAAAAAAACGATCAGTATTAGAAGTTGATTAGAAAGAAGCTCGATAATGCGTGCGTCGGAATGCCAAAAAAAAAAAAAAATTAATGAGGAATAATATGAGTGTCATAACATAATGATGTATTACCTATAACAAGAAATGATAGACGTGTAAAAGATTTTAATTAGGGAATGTTGTAAATACGAGGAGTGCACATTGCAAATGTTAATTATGGACACCGTCGTATAATATCAATTGTAAAATATTAATAGTACGATATCGTCAATAACAATTTAAATTCGGTGAAAATTGAAAGGAAGATATGTCCTTTATCAAAGATGATGAGCCAAGGTTACGTATTAATCAAAATATAAAAGTAAAAATACAAGGTGTTGACGTAATGATATTAATAACACATACTCTTAAGATAATTTGTAATAAGCAAAGTAATTGAGAAAGTGAGCGACGTAGTGACATAAGTAGGTGTAAATATCACGAGGCGTTTTTTTTTTGCTAACTAAGCTGTTATGCGATATCGAACAAGTTTAATATATTCTGTACAGATTGTTTCTCAGGATAGTTGTTACACGGTTTGAACATTTCTTACTGTATTTGTAGAAAAGTTTTTCAGAACTAACGGATTTACATATATATTATTGTTCAACTCGATTTTTTTAATGCAACTTATTTTTTATTAACAATATTGTAATTAATATATATATATAATAACATTTGAGTAAAGCTGTAACATATTTATTTTTGATAAATGATAATGATAGGATTAGCAATATTTTCTAAAAGTACAGTGCGAAATTTTCAAATTATTTTTTGGAAGCATTCGAATTATGTCATCGATATGTTGTAAGAATGCACGGTTGTTCCTTGACTGTAGGAACGATGATACACTGAACAATTATTAAGTGTGCATATGACAATGCAACACGTCCTGTCTATTGAATTTCTGAATTTATTTTTATTTTTTTATTTTTGTTTTTATTTTTCATAGGTCTCGTCATTACGTATCTCGTCAGTTGATACTTTTGTTACTCTTTTTTGCTATATTTGTTCTCTCTCTCTCTCTCTCTCTCTTTCTCTTTTCTCTATCATTTTACTAGCATATCTTTATCTCGTTTCATTTTCATCGATTTTATTTACCTTTGCGCGACCAACTATCCTAACTATTCATAGCGAGATAGTTTATAAGCATACGTATAAGGAATAATGCAAACTAACATGTACATGTACATTTATATAGATCTACGTGAATAGAGATATATATTATATACATATACATACTATATATACACAGTAAATGTATAATTTCTCGGTTGTACAGATCTGAGCGTTATCTCCAAAATGTTCTATTTTATATATAATTATTACATTGCATTCAATGTAAGCGATATCTTCCAATGCCGGCATTGCATCATCGCGTTAAGAAAAAAAAGAAGAAGAGAAAAAAAAAGATGTTTGTAAGAATATGGGGACACCATCGTTTATAAAAGCGAAAATGAAAAAAGGTTGTGAGGTCCGGGTGTCGGCATCCCCACAAGGATTCGCCACAAGCTTCGTGAATTTATTTGTACCGTGAGGAAGAACATGAGGTTGTGCTAATGAAGATTAATGAATTGTATTGAGAAAGCTTTAATAAACGTATGTAAAATTGGGTTTAACCCCGATGAGTATTTCATTCTGTGTTGAAAGTTGACAGTTGATTTCGCCTAATTTCGATTTTGTTAATTAAACACTCGATGGACGATAAAAATTATTTTAGGTACATTCACCAGTTACTATGGTAACTATGATGTCAACAAATCGCTGAACCTCAAGGCCCGGCTAAGCAGGCGATCGAACGTGTATATAGAATGTTTACGCTGCTCAATGTTAAGTGCATGGTAATTTTACATGAAGCTACGAACGTTTCTGAACAGTTATGTAGGCACGAGTCAAGGTGACAGACAGGTGTAAAAAATGAGATTTAAAATATCTGCGCAAAGTCGTAATGGTCACAAGCGTTTGGTAACTTGTGTAGCATGGAGCTCGACAGAGGAGATTTATTCATGCGGGTAAGATTTCCGTATTTATGAGAAAAAGTACAAACAATTCAAACGATTATCTTTTCAGGGAGGATCATTTATTAATATCGTGGCATTTGGAAGGTGGAATCGCGCATTCCAGTATTGTTACAGAATTTCCAGATGACTTTTATCCGACAGATATGCAATGGCACCCTCGGCCGAATTATGCCACGCTAATTACGAAAAAACAATCATTGGATGTTCTGTTAATTACTACAGCCGATGGTTGGATTCGCTTTTATAAATCTGTAATATCATTTCGGATTGTAATTTCACTTATCGATACGTTTTTGCTTTGACATCTTTGTTATAGGAAAATATCATTTAGTTAATAAAAATGGACGTATAGAAAAGAGCATAGATGCTCATAAAGGAGCAACAACAGTAGGCAGATGGAGTAGCGACGGCTCTGCGCTTTTGACTGGTAATTAAAACATTTTAGAGCTAATTAGTTTTAATTAATCATTGTTCGATTAATTTTTAATTTGTCACCAATTCTAGCTGGTGAGGATGGCTTGATAAAAGTATGGTCACGTAGCGGTATGCTTCGTTCTGTTGTTGTTAAAGGCATGTTCCCCATATTGTCTGCTGCCTGGAGTTCAGATTGCACAACAGTGTTATATTCCCAGGGAGCTCACTTAATTTTCCAGTCACTTAATTCAAACTCCAAACCTCGAAAGGTTAAACGATATTTAACAGATTTACATGGTATTTAGACAGTTAAAGAAAAAGACATTGTCTGAACAAATATTTTGCTTCAGTTGTTGGCCCATGATGGCCTGATTTTGGTTTTATGTTGGAGTCACACTCATGGACTGATCATTTCTGGCGGTGAAGATTGCAGATACAAGGTAAAATGTGTGAAAAGTTTGAGAAGAAAATTTGTATGAAAGAATCAGTGAAGAAATTCAATTTTCATTTAAGGTATGGGATCCTAATGGCACGCAGCTATTTTCTAGCAGTGTTGAAGATCATCCTATTACAGCAGTGAACTGGAGTTTCTCTGGCGACTGCTTTGCTGTTGGATCATTCAACACAGTTAAACTTTGTGACAAAACAGGAGTTAGTTCATATTACATATTTATTCGGTATTTATTCATGTTTTTTATTGGCATGCATATACTTTTAGTGGTCTCATTCGTTGGAAAAAATAAATTCTGGAAGCATATACAGCATTGCCTGGTCAAGTGATAGCACTCAAGTAGCTATGGCTTGTAGTAATGGAACTGTGTTAACAGGGCATATAATAGACAGGTATAAAAAAACATAGAAGTAACATATTACGTGATATGTAAGTACATGTTACACACATGCATATTTAATATAAATAGGAGATTGGAATGGAATAATTACGAAGTCACGTTGGTCAAAAGAAAAGTGATCGAAGTCAGAGACGTTGGCAATGAGATACGAGAGACGCTAGATATATCGGATCGCGTGGTTCAGCTGGAATTTGCTTTTGACTATTTAGTCGTAATTACACCGGCGCAGTGTCACGTTTACTCAGTAGTAAATTGGAATACTCCGGCTATATTCGATTTAAAAAACACTAGTGTATCGGCGGTGCTTCTCGCAGAAAAGTATATATATATTAATTATTCGACACAATAACAAAATATCAAAAAAAAAGAAACGAAATATTTATGAAAGCATTTATGTTGCAGACACTTTTTGTTAGTTGAATGGAATAGCGTATCGTTGTACAGTTACCAAGGCCGTTTATTAGGAACTCCAAAATGGAAAGGAATGACGCAGGAACGACTTTATCCTCCTTGCGTGTCGCTCTGTTCCGATACTTTAGTTATACGATCGCAAAGTAACGAGAAACGTACGATAAAGGTTTTTCAATCAAAGAAAAGAAAAACGATTACAAATATGTAAAGAATATTACAAAAGTTATTTTTTTAGTTCTTCACGTGTTGGAAGTGGCTTACAATAAACCTATAGTTGAAAGCCAAAGTTACACGCATCTTCAAGGTATTACAAGAGCAGCATTGAATTATATCGGTGGAATAACTGACCGACAGGTAGCATTAATCGATGTGAATAAAGATTTGTTTCTAGTCTCTATACGAATCCCTGGTTTCGGCAGAGTGTGTAAAATAGGTATGCGTAGTGTTTAAAAAAAATTACGATTTTTATCTGACAGTATGCTAGTAATGTAACTACTGTTCTTCCCTTTTTATTTGTTTAGCCGCTATGGCGCAAGATATTGCATGGGCGACTGATGCGAATGTTTTAGCAGCGATGTTGGATGCGACGTTATCTGTGTGGCTGTGTCCTAATTGCGTGCACTATAGCGATCGCAAAATTATACGAAAGACAAGGATCGACAAAGAAAGCAGGTCTTATCTTCTTGATTCTATTGCAAAAGATGCGATTCTGTTGTTTCTCAAAAACAATATATTAATGATTCTAGTGAGTTTGGTAAGCAACCAAGTATTGCTAACGTTTATAATGGGATGGTAATGATACGGCGTGGCGACGGAGCGTTAGTAGCTTCTTCTTTTTATACTTTTTTCATTAGTCTCCATCAACATATACTGAACAAAAGATGGAAGGAAGCACTATCTCTTTGTCGAGTTGCTCAGGTAATTAATATCCATCTGCTTTTCTCTTCGATAAATTTCTTTTGAAACGTATACATATTTTGAACAGAATGAAATACTGTGGACTTGCATGGCTGTTATGGCAACAGACAATAAGGAATTGAACGCCGCGGAAGAAGCATACGCAGCAATTTCGCGATATGATAAAGTCGATTACATTCAGTATATAAAGGTAATGGTAAAATTATAAGAATAACACATTTGGAAATAAGCCAGTAACTTGAGATCTTCGAAATTAGAGTTTACCAAATAAAACAGAAAGATTGGCGGAAATGGCGCTTCTGTCGGGAGATCTATTGACCACAGAAGGTATACTTTTGCAAAACGGATTAACAGAGGAAGCTGTACGAATTAACATTGAAGTATACAATTGGAATAGGTACCATTCCCTTTTAATTTATAAAATAACTTTCTGGATAACTATTGCCATTTTTAATTTGTTGATCATTAACTTAGAGCACTGGAATTAGCGATCAGGCATAAGAAGCAATTGGACGAGGTACTAAATGCAAGGAAAAGATATCTTCAAGTAATCAATAAAAAAGAAACAAATCAAAATTTTCTTGCATATATGGCGAACGTTGCAAAGGCACAAGTAAATTGAACAATTTTATGCTATCGCACAATATCGAGTATCTTGCACATAATTTTATGTTTTTTCTTTATTAAGCAGTGAGACAAAAATTGTTTTCACCAGGAAGCTGCTGAGAAGATTTCGCTTAAACGAGAAGAAACTGAATTACCAGAAGTAGAAATACAAAAAAGCGAAACGCCGGAACAAGAAATGACTATCTGAAGGCACAACAGTATTATCATTTATACCAATTATTTAGTAAAATATATAAAAGTACAGTACAACAAGCCTGTGTTTCAAAATATCTCAGTTGAGCAAAGTTTTTAATTTTTATGATGATTTACAAATATCTTACATGAATGATGGTTTGCATTTAAGTACTATAGAGTGTAAATTATATTTTATGCAGTTATATTTGAAATACGTTATAAAATTAGAAGTTTTAAAAATACAGAGATCATAAAAACGAACAACATGGCGAATAGAAACAGGAATATAAGTTTTCGTGAGTACCACGTTGTTTCTTTCGTCGCAGGTCTGTATCGCGTTACTAGAGTAGTCTGAAATTAACAATACATCTTTTGATTTCAAATCAAGGATCATGTGATTGTTGTATTTTTATTTTTTATAATATATATGTTTTACCCATCCACCGTTAGCTTGTATCCATGCAGCAAGATCCTCTTCTAAAACATCCGTCATACCTGAAACAAAAAGCAGTTTAGTGATAAATGTTATAGATTGTATTCGGTACTTTCAACTAAACGAAAGACTTCCAAGGTAAAGAGATCAAGATTAAAGCAGTAATCATCGCAATTTTAAAACAATTACCTCTTTGTACAGCAGGTAGATATTCAGGTTTGCCCTGACGTACGCAATCTACAGCAATACCACCAGCAACCGCGTAAAGGGCTATCACTTTACTCCAAGTCATCTCTCCATTCCTGATCATTTCCCTGGAGATATCGACGACGGCCTCGCTGACGGACTGTTCTGACGAGAAGCTACCACAGCCGATTTGCCGTGCAACACGATTGAACAAATTTGGATGCATCTTCTCTAGTTCAGCTCCAACTGACACTAACTCTGGATAAACTTCTCCGACAACTGCCCCTCCAGGAAGCAGCATGGCACTTCTCATCCTTTTCAATCCAAGCTTCCGATGAAAGATTCCACATCGTTTCAGACGATTACGAATGTATTGAGCGCACAATGATGATCCCTGTACATACAAATCAAGTAAAATTGAGCCTTTGATCTGCTCTTTTATTTTGTGTTGACTTCTCTTTGTTAGCTAAAATAACAAAGTTCTTTTAAAAAGAAGTTAGTTTTAACATGTAACAGTATGATAAAATTGTTTTACTGACATTTAAGAGATTGTTTGTTTACAGATGGTGATACGACGATTACATGCCTGTGATACTGTGAGTTCGATCGAAGCCGAAACCGTTCTCCATCGAATCGTATGAGAGATCTTTCTGGAAACAACGTCGCTGACATTGCTGAACCTTCTTCGCGCCGAATCAACCACGTGAAAAGGCGAGACTTCTTGGTTATTGGATAGCGGAAAAGCGGCCAAATTCGAGTGTAGAGACAGAGCGAGGCTGTTCCTACGATACGGTTGCCCTGCGTTCCCAGAATTGTCCTCCAAGCCGCGTAGAGATCCGACGAGCCCAGACATTGAAGTATCCTCCTTGGAGAGTGCCTGCCATTCAGGCTTTTCAGGCTTGAAGAATTTTAACGATCGTTAAAAAAACTCGACACCTTATTCCCCGGGATAAGTAGTTCTCTTCTTTCCGTTTACGGAAAGAATTAAACATTCAGCTTCTTGGAAATTTCTAATTTATGCCTTATCTCTTGTAAACCGGATTCTATCCTTCTAATAATTATATTTATAGAAGTATGAACTTGTATAAAAATCCGAAGTCTAGCAGTTGATTCATCTCATTCATTGATTCACCGCTGTTTTTTTTTTTTTTAATCAAAGTTTGTTTCATTTTATGATTAGAAAATTCAATTGATCAGTGAGACCATCCTTACACTACCAGGTATCCAAAAATCTTTCCTGCAAATATTTACAATTTATTTATGTGAATAATACGTCGGCTAGTTATTCTGATGGTAATTTAATTTTTACAGGAACACCTCCCCCCGGATTGTGACAAGGACAACACGGCAAGGCCCATCGATAAATATCTTCAGTCCCTTTATGGCGATCTTGAGGCACGTACACGCACGAGCGTGCATTGCGAAAGAGGGATGTCGATATATCTTTCTGTCCTTACTACCACAAAAAGCCATGGTACATTCACACCAGGTATCGTAGCGTATTTATTATTCCGCTGGTAAGTACAGCTGTTGTTATCTGGCAGCCTTATTTGGCGCGGTTATTCGACACGCCTCGTGGTGCTTTGTGCGCCGTGCCGCTAAGATATACTCTCTCATTGTATGCATATTACTCACTTTTCATTTGCCTTCTTAACGAGCGAGATTAAGCACGGCGTGTGTGTCACTTTTTAAATTAACGCGATCTCCGTGCGGGCTGTTGCAAAATCACGGTCCGCCGGACAGTCTAATTGGAATAGCGCGCTAATTAAAGATGTTCGTTCGGCCACAGGTTTAAGGTCGTCGTTCAATTATAACAGTCGAGCACTAATAACAGGTTGAAGAAGCTATTTGTTTTATGTATCGAAATGTTCGATAGACAAAAGAGTACGTTCCCTGCAATTTTTATGCATTTCTGGGAGATTTAAACGTGTGAAAACTCATAGAATGCAGGTGGTAATCAAAAACGTACAAAATGTGTAAATATCTTTTCAATTCTGTTCATAGAAAAGTTATAAACATCTGCAGTCTACTTGTTCCAATATCTGGTAGAAAAAAACAGATTTAAAATATTTTTAATTAGGTTGATAAAACTCCATAAATATCTGTGTACTTTATTCATATTATCTTAGAATTACTTTAGAAGAGATTAATATTTTTAGCTACTCTAAATTAAAATGAAATACGTACTCCATAGTCAGATTCAACCTGCAGAAATATTTATTTTTCTCGTTTGATTTCATATTTAAAAAAGTCATGCAACTTCTTGACCTCTGTTCATTTGTCTATTAAACTTCGTAATTAAAGGCTGATGGATTCTTGCAACAGTTTCATGATGTTTTAATTAATAAGCTGAGTAATAAAAAAAAAAATCGCCTTATTTGCATAACATAATATATGAATAACATATGGTCATAATATATGAAAATTTAATTAAGTCTACGATCGTCTGGTCTGAGTGTTCGTTAGTTGTCAATTATTAGTAATGTCTAGTTGATCGATTATCGTTTGAGAGAACATTGTTCAAATTCAGAAATTTCGTCTTTTACAAATATTTCACAACTCTTTCTGTCAAACAAAAGAGGAAAGAATGAGCTTTCAACATAATTAGTATTATAAGCTGAAACATTGATAATCAAGACAGCTTCAAGATATATTAACCCTGGTGTTCTTCTCATTTCAGACATCTCCTTTTCAAATTTGAAAATGCTTGAAGATAATGGTGAAAAGTGTAAAATATATAAAAAATAGAATTTATATATTTAAGAACTATCTACAATAGCTTCTGTCATATTTGGATATTTCATAGAATTTAATCTTTCAAAATTTATTGTTGAAAAATGTACAGATGGTTAATTATGTATTAGAAACTGGTTATTGGAAATTTCATCAGAGGCGAATATGTCCCACACGCCACGGTATTCAAAAATTCATACAAATTACTGTACATTTCAATTATATCCATTAAAATATAATTTTCATTTCGTGTTATACATAGATCCGAGGAGAACTGCAGGGCTAAACATTCACTGTATCAGAGTCAACTGAATTTCCTCTGAATTTACTTGAACTTCGGACCAGCGACGAACAAATTACAATGAATTTACCACTGGCACGGTGTCCTCCTCCTCCTGAACCACCAATTGAAAGTCTGGCTTCATGGTAATTAACGTGCGACCGCCTCATTAGTCACTGTCATCTAACCCGCTTCGTATACACATTATATGCGTAACATGCTTCTGAATTATCGCTTATCAACGGTGTAGCTGGTCGGTTTGATTATCGTTCGAGGAGCGTGCGCGACAACGCGTTAAATCGTTTATTTTATCAATTCCCAAGGCTTATTTCCGTGTCGCAATGATGCTCGATAATCAAGTTGTACGTCAGTTTTGCAATTTTTAATATGACGGCCTTTTTATCAGAGACTAACGAAGCCGCGAGGTAGTGTTACGCTTCTCTGGACGATCCACGAGGATAAAAGACGCGAAAAATGACGGACGTGCGCGTCTGTCGACCAGACCTAAGATTAGTTATGCATTTATGACAGGTGCAGTATGAAAATATATGCCAGGATATGTACAAATGCAATATTATAGGAAATAAGACGTTATATCATTTTTGAAGTTGAAGCGGGCGGTTGTTGTTCTTTGGATGACTGAGGATTGAAAATCGTTCGAAAATAATACGAAATTTATCTAAGAATTAATTGTGATTCCTCATTTGTGATTATCATTAAATGATAGCTTCGTTAGTATCATTTTGGCAACATTAAAGTATCCATAATTAAATAAATTGGTTATAAAAGCTGAATGTTTTAGACAGCCAATAAAGATTAAATGCTTTAAATTAGTTGATCGTTCTCGTTAGAAATAATGGTATAGAGTGTTTAATTAGACGAAAAGTAAATTAAATTACTTGGTTAACTGGAGCATTGAGTTGATCGTGATAGCAATTAGTTAAGTCTTAAAAAAAGAACGAAAGTGGAACAGAGAAAACGATTAACAATTAACATCATTCCTAGGATATTTTTATTATTTTTTGTTTGATCACACTCCCGCCGTTATCATTGACTAAATAAAACAATATATATTTTCCATATTTTTCTTTCTATTTCCTTAGATTATAATCTGTCTCAAACAGTTTACTATAATTTGCTACTTAGATTCTAAGATAAAGAGATATAAAATTATGTGCATTTTTTTTTTACAAAATAATAGCCGCTAATTGTTAATCATTCGTTTATGGAAAGCATCAAATACTAAAATTAACGTCAAACGATAAAAAGATTTCCACAATTTCTAAAGTAAATTCTTAAGCAAGAAGCAAGGCTTAGTGTATAATAGTTATAAGAAAAAAAGCTATTGAAGAATTTTAAGTAGGAAAACTAAGGATGGAACTTAAATTAAGATGTTGTGATAAATTATGCCGATGAAAAGTCGGGCACACGAGTAAACAGAAATACAGGCAGGTGTTAATTACATAACGTAAAGAACATTTGTCGTGAAAACGGCACGTGTAATAGTCACGAACAGGACTAAAATAGTAAAATGTTAAGAAATTATCCTTGGTATTTACAATTTTGGCAATTTTTAATTTCGACGACGAATGAATTATTTATTACAGTTTTATCGAATAATAATTAATTACGAATAAATATTCCGGAGAAGATTCGCAAACGATTGACTTCGTTAATATATCTCAATGATTTGATTGCGTTTCACTGAAATGTTTATAGGCCTTTTATAAACAATAAATCTTTTATACGACAACTTATTGAGATTCATTAGAAATAAATTGACTGTAATTAATAAATCGACAACGAGGAACAATTAAATCAACGCGAGCTAATAAATTCTCCAGTGCAGTTAAAGTCGTAAGCCGTAAAGTGTACATAAATCATTGATCGAGAAGGCGAGTCTTTCTTTACCCTGAGAAAGCACGTTTCGAGCCATTAAACTACGGCCTTTTGTCGTGAGCGTAGTTTGTATTTTGAGCACGTAACCACCGGTGTTACTCACAAAATACGAATGTCAGCTTTAAAAAAAAAAAAAAAAGAATGGACACTGGATGACACTGGATTCTAATAAAAATCAGTACAAGTTTTTGAAGAGAATAAAATATTTTAGATTAATAATTGATAACAATTTTGTAATATTATATTTCATTTGAAATGGTACCAACGAGTAGGCCCAGTATCAAAGATTAAAATATAATATATTTGATATTGAAATATCTTCTTTAGTAATTAATTGAGTGTAAAAATGAGAGTGAATTAATCTTTCTTATCATCTTCTTTTGAAAAAAGTGTTTTTCAGTTTTCTTCTCTGAAAAGTGTTTAACAAATAAACACTGGTACTGCGACATTTCATTCATTTGAAAAATTATAATTCTTCCCGCTCTGTTTTTTTCTACAGATGACGTGTAACATGCACATGCGCAGAAGACGCTCCGTATTAGATGCATCGAATAAATCATTCAAAATAATCTGTATATTTTAGCATCTTATTACGGCTTAACAAGTGTAATTTCTTGGGAGAAGAAGAAAAAAAGGTAATTGAGTTCAGACGTTGAAAGTTGAAAATGTTGTTTGAAATTATTGTACGTACGCTGTGAAGCGAGTAATACGAAATGTAAAATATCGCGACTTGACGATCGATTCATTTATCGATATTATATAAAAACGATTAGAACTGTTGAAAAAGTAAACTTCATTGTAATGCACGAACATGTTGAAACATATTTATTCATATGTTTCAATAGATATCTCCGACCTTCCAGTTATTTACAATACACTGCATTTAGAAAATAGTAACGGTGTTTTCTGCATAAATTTACATAGCTTATCGTTCTGCCGATTAAATTTAACCCGTGAATTTCTTAGGTGACGCAAGTGTAAAAAGAAGCAAAAAGGAAGTGAAGAATTGAAAGGGCGACGTGTAACTAACAGTACGAAAATATAGGTCGAGAAAACATCCAATAAAAGATGCGGGCTACACGTTCTTCAGGTAACGGCTGTGCCCCCCTCCTTTTATAAATTTCTCAAAAAAATGAAGCAATTCTATCATATAAAATGTAATTTATTTATTATCACTCATGACGGTTAACAAACGATATCCTTTAAATTTTTAAATATAAAACAAACGAAGTATATGTATTTTATATATATATATACACATTTGGTATGAACTTCTGAAAAATTTAGATCATTGCAATTACTGCAAAATTCTTGATTCAAAGATATAACCATATTTATGAAAAAATTGACTTACTCGCGGGAAAAAATACTATCATCATTTGGCTAACATAAAATTTTATTCATCTGCATTTATTGACAATTAATTATTTGCAAGTGTTTCAACAAGAAGCTATATTGTTACCTTGAATGTTAACGAAATAACAAAGAGTTATCGCTATTTTCCTTCGCAGAGTCGTTCGCACAGGTACACTTCATGTGTGAAATCGATTCCAAAAAAAAAAAAAAAAAAACACTTTCGTAGAAATTTATAGGTTTAATCACTATCTTATCGAACATGCTACGTTAAAAGTTTTACACCATCTATGACGAACAGTTCATTTTTTTTTTCTTTTTTTTCTTTTTAGAATTCGTGACTCTACTTTGTTGAGATTATTATATAATTTAAAAAGAAAAAATGTTATACGTGGTCGAAAGGTGCGAGGAACATGCGATGCACCGTCGAAATTGCTGGGAACACAGCGCGAACAATACTGGTAACTTTTCAACTACACACGATACAAATTGAAGATGCGTAAACGCCGTGTGAATGTCATCCCTACTTACATCGATGTACAACAGTTGAGTCACTATACAAAAAACACTTACCGAGATTAATTTGCAATTGAACGCACATAGATGAACGGCCCTGAAGTATTTCGTAACTCTTTCGAGCTATTTTTTTTTTTTTTTTTTTTAATTAAGAAACAAGAATACAATATATATCTTGCGTAAAAATGTATTTTTAAATTCGCAATAACTGATATTTAATTTTTACCATACATATTGCAACGTAATGGTAACATCTATCGAATATTTTTTTCAAAATAATTGAATTACATTTAATGGAACTTTTGGGAATCTTCTAATTAAAGAATATATACTCTTTTGATATAAATGTTTAAACTGTTAAAAATTTAGTAAAATGTTTTTGTAGTTTAAAAATGCTTTAAAAATAGAGATCATTGAACTTTCATTGGACATGAGTTTGAACGATTTTACTTATAAAAATATGAATTTGTAAAGGGTATTTTCAATTTTGAAATGACGCGGGGTTTTATACTTTGTTGGGGGCGTAAATGATTCTGATATTATTTTTAAGAAAATTATTTAAGCTACTGTAAATTTCTCGAAATGTAATTGATCGTTAAGAATGTTTTATTTTTGATTGTCAAAGTTCCGAAAAGTTTTGTTAAATTGTTACTCGTTATTAAAATTCATAGTCCAAAGCTATACTAATTTCTTCTATACGGACGTAAACAATTGCATTTATTCCTCATTTATGACAATTTTCAAGGATTCTGAGACACTTTTAAATAGATATTGCATTACACTTTACTTTCACATGTTGGCTTTCTTAGGGTCACATGCAGTATAATATATTTATATAATAAAAAAAAAAATGTCACATGAGAGATCCTTCTCAAAATGGAAGGAATAGTAAGTTGGGCGATAAATTCATGTATAACAATATTCTATTCACAACGATGATATGATAAAGTAGCATCAAGAGGCAACAATTTTCTTCTTCAGAAACAGTATGACTTACATTTTATATATATATATATTATACATATGCATTATATATATGTATAATATAACAACACTGCGGAAAGCTTAAAAACACTCCATTCAATTATGTTTATTTTTCTTTTCTCATCATTTATAGGCATATTTATATTTATATATATATATAAATATATACATATTTATATATATATATGTATATATGTACGTATTTACGTATATATGTAATGTATGTATGTATGTATATATATATATTACTTCCTAACGTAAATTTATGTTATGCTGTACTACGTTAGAAACTTTGAATAATAATATTTTCCACTGTCAGCACATTATTATCAACTTTCTCTCAATTCACGGATATACAATAAATAAATATTCACTCATTCAATTATCACACGATTATAATTTCACAAGAAAAAAAAAAAAAAAAAAAAAAAAGATAACAGCATTTGCAACCATTAATAAGAATTTTAGAATAGTTAAGAAAAGGACACTAACGTAGAAACACAAGCTTTGATTTAAACAATTAACATGTGAATATGAATTATATAAATATAAATTAATAATGCAATAATTTAACTATATGGAACTCTATACACGCAGATTTCCTTTTCTTCAACTATTCTTACATGTTCGTACAAAATGCACATTTATTCGCATTGTGTTCGTAAAACTAAATTCTGTCGATTGCTTTATTTCTTTGTTCCAGTCGTAAACGCCTTTCACGTTTCGTATTTCTGAGAAATGTAACGTCTTTAAAATTACACTTGGGTATCTTTCAATATATTTCTCACGCTCGAGTTGAGTAACCCAACTCTATCTCAATAGTGATCATACTGATTTCCATTAATGTAAAACACATACATTTTACTATCGTAGCGTATCTTTTCGTTGAGATCAGCAGTGTATCCTTTTACTTTCGCTAATTTCCTGTGAATCGCGAGAGCACATTTATAAAACATTGAAAAGTGAACGTGATTTGTTATTATTCTATTTCATCGTTGATATTAGACGAATCTCAGAAAACGATTCATAAATTCGATACTATAACATTTAGAATTGAGTTTAATATCGTTATGTATAATGTGTATAATGTGATTAATTTCTGTCGTGTTGCTCGTTCATTCTTGCGTTTGCATCTCGCACAATTGTACGACAAACCCGATATACGAGGAAACTGATTAACATGACTGATTATGTTAAGTGAGACCGAAAGAAGTGACTCAACCGATGTACCGAACAATTTCTTCTTAGGCTCCTTTCTCTAACTATGTTTTTTCAATGTTCTGAAACGACCGTAACGTGCAGCCATATCAAGAACAACGTAGCATTTCCCAAATTGCGTCATTTTGCAGTCGATAAGATGACGGGGGGTGAAAGATACATGATTCTCCTACGCAAACATTATAATTAATACATATGTTGTCACTCGGACAAAAGTGGTGCCAGCCACTTCTACATCACAACCAAGGAATCTAAAATCGATGCCTTTAATCTTTTTTTTCACGCGCGCTTAATTTCACTCCTCGTCTTTCCCTTTCATTCCAAAAGAAAAGAAAAAAAAAAAAAGAAAGTAACAACAAGAAACTAAATAAAGAAGCAGGTACTCTAAGAGTTAATCGTGTATCGTACGATAACGATACAGATTTGATCACAAAGAGAGATAAAGGATAACAATAGTAACGCTAGTACGCTTCATCAGAATGCCCGAAGTGTGTACATGTGGTGTATCGACGATGTAACGTCGAAAAAAAAATCATCGCACTGTTCTCTGTACATGTAGATTTCCATATCTGGTACTAGTTGTTATTCTATTATCCACATAAATTTACACATTCTATATAAAATATACAAATCCTTAATACGCTAAGTGAAAACTATGGCTTTTCGTATTTCACTTTAGAAAACAGGTTAATTATCGCACGGCTTAATCAATATTTTGTTCTTTTTTTCAAACATAATCATCTCTAGAAAATAAAAAAAAAAACATCGTTGTTCAAAGTACCATTCGCCCCCTGCCATATATATATATATTTTCTTCGTTTTGTTTCTTACCACGCTTATACCATAATACTCATCGACGTATCATTTAACAATGAAGAATCAATCAATTTGATATATGAATTGTGTTGCATGTATCTACTTGCGCAAGGGGCACTATTTATAATATTTACAAGAAATTATTATGAAATCAACATACACATATATATGTATATGGTATATATATACACATAATATGTAACATATAAACAGTACTCTTTCCTTCGGTTGTCTTGCACTTACATCCAACAACTCATTAAAGCTAAATTGTAACAATACTAAAGTAAAATAAACATTGCAAAGTATTAACACATACGTATACGAGCATTACTGTTAAACTGCAAAATTAACAGATTCGGTGAAATTAATTTGCAGTATATATATACAAATTATATATATATATATATATATATATATATATATATATATATATATAATATATATATATGATAGTATCTGGTCCAATGAATATTAAGTATTCATGTAAATAACTAATCATTTCTTACATATTTACATATTATATCAAGATTCAACATAACTAAAGATGACTCAACGTTGATTATTGTCGATGTCGCAGACTACAATGTATGCGTTAGCAACCATTTCGTGTCTTACTTCCTGTTGGAGAATAAATTCGCGACACAATAAACGTAGGAATTGTCTGGTCGTTTTTGCAAACGTCGAGACAAATAATTGAACAAACAAGCGTAATAAAACGAAGGAGATAATCTCAATCGGTACAGAACCTCTTACAGCGCCTCACCAACGAAACATGCACATATAATAATACTAGTACCTCGCAAACGACTGAAGATGCATCACAAATACCGCAAGTAGAGAAGCGCGGCAAGTTTGCACATATATATATACGATACGAAGATACTTGTATATAGTGTATACAACACTATATACACATATATATATATAATATATATAGAAGAGAGTCACTAAATGGCAGTAGGGAATCAAATAAGCTGATACGTCGTAGTGCCAAAATCCTGTTTTCATTTTAAGCACCGGCAAATCCATATACTTCTAATACTCTAATCTCGAAATCGCCACTGGCACAAAGAGGTGGATTATTGAATGTAGAGCACCGATCTGTTTTACCGTATCTTATATTTTCGTCCATCCATATCGCCTGACCGTCCCTAAAAATAAAAATAATAAATTTCTTCTTGTCAATAATTCAGAAACTCGTGTATAATATTATTCTACAATACAAATAGGAAAATCTTACCCTCCCCCAATTGTTATCATTTTGGAATCGGCCGCCATAAACAGTTCAGCTGAATGATGAACTTTAGAATCATTGTGCGAAGAGTCCATACCCACCCAAGGATATTTTGCTCGTTCAGGATACAAACTGAATAGGAAAGTTTCACCCGTTCCGAAATAGGCTTGTCTTTGTCCTTTATCATTTTTCAAATTACGTTCACACCATCTTGTGGAGCAATAAGCACCAAATACCTTATGGCAGAATACAAATGAATATTAATTGAAGGTCTTGAATAGAAGTAAAAACGCAACATTTTATAAAGAACAAACTTACTTCATTGTTACATGTTTTTATCATTAGAAGAGTTGGTTCATGTTGCTCTACTCTTACATAAAACGTTGTCAAAGAACAACCATGCTCCTCTGTTGTATACAATAGAATTGGTTGATACATGGTGATCCGCATAGGCAGCCAGGACCATAAGGTGAATAACTGTCACAAAATAAATGTACAAAAAATTAATATAACACGTTTATCATGGTCAGTAATTATAATTGCGCAAACATTAGTTTTCAATAAATGTCTAGATCAAGACATTTATTGTATAAGAATACAGCAAACTAAGTCACAGCAGTGGTAGATCATGCACTTGATTGAAAAAAATTAATACAATACATAATTAAAGCCAAACAATATAAAAGGAAAAAATATTTATCCTTCTACTTCTTTATTCTTTTATATAAACGTAACTTTTGTTCTGTATTGTTATCTTATAATATTCAAATAAATATTACATACAGCTCTTCTATTGCTCTATTGCTGTGCTTTTTAATAATAATTCATAATTTATTTTTCTAAAAACTTCTGATATTGTTTGTTATTTTATTATTTCAATTAAGAAAAAACTATCAAGATACAACTAAGAAATTAAATGCAAAATATGCAAGATGCAAAAATATCATGCAGAAGGCAAGAATATCATTCAAATATGAAGGAAGAAAAATTGATATAATATTATAAATCATAATATTGAACAAATTATAGGGTTGTG
Organism: Frieseomelitta varia; assembly: GCF_011392965.1. Lineage (NCBI taxonomy): Eukaryota > Metazoa > Arthropoda > Insecta > Hymenoptera > Apidae > Frieseomelitta > Frieseomelitta varia. The sequence goes on along the minus strand of NW_025110037.1, from coordinate 135,066 downwards.
AAATGATAATTTCATGAAACAATACGATAAAGACTTAATAAACTGTAAAAATATGGATGTGCATGTGACAACATATACTTTTAATAGTGTTCAAATAGTGTAAATTGTAGCTACAAGTTTACTTATTATTGCTGTTGCACACTAATTACATCGAAAAATATTCAAAATGGATGTAAAAAGAATGTAACAATAAAAATTAGTAGAGGCTGAAGGAAGGAATTCCATGGACAATCAATACAAATGCATGAAAATATGATAGGAACAACATGCCGAATTAATAGTAAATATGTAACTGAGCATATAATTTGTTTAAAGGGAATGCGAGTGAGTGCACTGTTCTATTCAATATGTAAATCAGGCCATACATCATTCAGTTCAATGTGTATACTCTGCAAGAACATTAAACCTCAGGCAAAAAAAAGAAGTACAACAGAGAAGTGATAATGAAATGGCGACTACAAAAGCCGACTTAATCGATAAATACTAATTGTACTTGTACCTTGAACATGAATGACCATCATCATTTACATCGATCTGACCCTTTTTAAAACTTTTACTAGAAGATCTGCTAGACAACAGCCATTGTTCAATCGACATGAAATGTATCTTACAGACTTGAGCTACTATCATTCTGATAGTAGCCAAAGATGGGAATACCACGTTGACTAAACAACCTATTTAATATATACTTCAAGGCGATTGTATATACACCAATAACGACAATATCGACATGCCACAGAGAGGCGAACCAGCGAACTACAGAAAACTCTGCTACTGCCGAACTATTTATTCTTTCTGGATCGAACGGCCGTAAGTACTTACATCAGGCACATCTAGAATCTGGGAGCATATGCTTTGAATGGGATAAACGCCCATTGACAGAGCACGCGGTCCAGGACTGTGTGCACCCTACACCCATGGACCATTAAATCCATCATCATTCCAGTAACGCAGCATGACACAAGACAACATAGAACCGTCAGTTATATTGGTTTTGGTTCAACTTTACGTGTCGGAAAATAGAAATAAATAATATAACACTGGTTAAAATCATCAGAGATACAGAGCATAACAAGAGACGACATCGGCCACATGTTTGAAAATTCTCCTCTAATGTTACACAAAAAAGTAAATGGTAAATATAGAAATGGAATGCTCAACTCACTGTTAACCAGTGTAACGATTTCGAAAAAGAAAATTAAATGATGTAATCAATGTGCTACCAAAGCGTTGAACACAATTAGTATATAAAATTAAAATCTGTTCGTTTCGAACATTTGCTGTTTGATTTGTTTTTTTTTTTTCCTTTTTTTTTTTTATACAGCTATTACAACCAAACTGTGATATTGTACTGCGAATAGATTGAAATTTATGAAGCACGCTACTGCATTCACTGATCGAAACTGATGTTGCGATTTGAAGCGCTTCCAACAGCTTTGTTCTTTTTTGCTCTTTCGCCTTAAGAGATAAGTTCAACCATCCTGATCGATCAATGACAAGCAAACACATTTCGTGTAGCCCACCAGTAACAGTCACCATCTATATATATATATATCGAGCTTTCCAACATCTCATAAAATATACAAGTAGCAAAGAATAGAATTTTCCGACAGAATAATATAGGTATGTATTTCTTTTATTGTTACATTTGATACGTCGTATTTACGAAACATTGAAAGCCAGTGAAGGCCTGATAAATAGAAGATATGAACTTTATTGGAAGAGATTCTTTCTTATTCTCTGATGTTCAAAAAGGTAGTAACTGCAAGTGGATAGACGGTAACAGCAACAAAGCTGGCACGATAAGTGTAACAATGGGTGAGTATGAATGAATGTAACAGGTATAGTAGTTCAGGAACAGAGGGCAGAGCACATGAAACTAACAACACATTTCCCAAAAAGATAATTATACGATACCCTGTCTTTGTATGTGTCTTCACACTCTTTCTGAAAACAAAGTGAATCATTGAACAGCTTTTGCATAATTGCATTCTAATACCCTAAGAAACTATTAATTTAACCCATCATCTTTGAAAAATGTCTACTTATAAGAAAGAAACATTATTATTAAGAAAGAAACATTAATCACATTGATACTAAACCTTTGAAACCTGCAACATTTCTCACAAATAAGGAAACATTCGCAACATTTAAAGATAAAAAAAAAATAATAATAATAATGGGCTCACATATATGTACATTGCCTTATGAATATAATTTCATACTTCGAAAATAAGTGGGAGATCAATATCGTTGACATGCTGTATAATATTCAACTACTACAGAATTAACAGAATATACTCCATAAGAATTGATCAGAAGGATAAACAATCAGATAGAATGAAATAAACTCTTAGCATGTACGTGAGTCCATACTTTGTTGGAAAAAACTTCAAATCAAGTTATGAGGTGTCTTTACACCACCTTTAAAGAAAGAGGAATATGGATAACATACTTCTCGTATCGTGAGCGTATGCGACATCATTTGAATGTTGACTTGAGATTGACTCGTTGGCAGATTGTCTGTAGATCGTGATCTGGCCAATGATTTAGATCCCGTTAAAACGCTTCTACTTTTTAGAGCCATTTCTGTGCGTAAAAATACCCTTGATATGTATGCTGAGCTGAGTCCACGTATTCCAAATGCGGTACGTAAAAATTTAGCTGGCGTTACCTGTAAGTTTACATACTATTAATATCTAATGTTATTTATATACATTTATAGTAACAGTCAATTATAGTAACATTTATTTTATATTCCAGATAAAATTAAAAATAAACTACAACTCCCAACAAAGAATTTATTTTACTCAGAAAATAGAAGTACCAAGAAAAAAAATCAATTAGCGTCAGTATTTCAAGTGATTCTATACAGATAACGCATCGACGATCAATGTGTTAAAGAATTTTGCACACTTATACCTACCGGTATTTGCCTGCAGAACTTCGAGAGAGCAGCGTCAATGCCGTTCTTTGAAATTTCGTTCATCCATTCAGAGTTTTGTAGCGACGAATGCTTATAGAATAATAAAACTATAGCCATTGCTACTCGATAGAAAACCTGAAACAAAGTAATGATAAATTAACAAGAAGGATGATTTAAGTTCCACAAATATGGATTATGAATCTCTGCACAACATGTTACAAAAAGGCAACGTGCAAAGATGCACATATCTAGCTGATTTCTCATTGGCATACGGTCAACACTCAGATTTACTATTCATACTATTCCTGGAAAAACATTCCATACATATGGATATATCTTGAATTTTATCCTTGTCTTGAATCGAAGCCAATATTATTTTTCAGCGTATCACGAAAAGATGCGATAAAAGGAATATAAATGTCTCAAGTTGATCCCACTCGAATCTTGCAAATACCGACCTTAATGCCTTCGTGAAGAAAACAGTCCATAACCCTGACTAGATGCTGAAAAGGAAGAAGCTGCAGAATCCACCACATCCAATCCATATAAATTCTTTCTGCTCTTGATCCAGAACAGTGCCTCGCTAAATGCACCGCTGCTGATTTCTTCAATGAAAGAATTTCAATGCTATATATTCTTAAAATATACATTTGGTTTGAACGTATAAATGTAATCTTTACAAATGACTGGGGGACAATGTTTCAATCTTGATTTTTTTTATATAAAATAGAAGCAACTAGTTCCACTTAAAAGATACAACATTTGTTAATTCGCTTCGTAGCTCTTTCTAATTCTGGTTGTAAAACTAGATTTTTAAAACTAGAGTTTTACATGCAGATTACTAATCGTTAAAAGATTCACTTGTCAAAAAATCTAATTACATCTATACGTATTCTTGTTCCGTTCTAATCTCTCTTGTTTAACGTGAAATGATAATAGAATTGATAATAGAAATCAGTCAAAATATCATTTAGAAAGTAAGCTGAAATGACGAATACAATGTTTCCTGGTAAACATCGTATCTATAAGTAAACTAAGAATCATTTCAAGCCAAACAGGCGAGAACGGTCGGGATCGTGATTCATCTTGTGCTCAAAGTTACTTACCACGTGCTTCTTAGTGATTTGCTCTACGGTTTTCCAGGTAACTTCGTAAAGAAGCTTCGTCTGCGTAATGAACATCTTTTCTTTAGCGGCGACCAAGCTGGCCATACAATGATAACACTCTTCCTCTGTAATATAGACGGATGAGGGAAAAATGGTAATCTCGTGAACATTTCTGATTTCGTTCTATTAATAAGACTGGGATTCCATCCAACCGCCTGTCCAACATTTTAATTTATGCGAGCAAACAAGAAATCCGACTTACGGCACGCGAATGTGTGAATTTTTATTGCGACCGGTGGGAACGAATGAGAAGGGAGTTTCTTGGAAAGCTTCGCCCCCTTTCATCCTGTGTATCCCAAATGGCGAGGTGGACGTTTTGTTTATTTATACATTTACCTGGCATAAAGTGAAGCAGAAGAGCCGTGATGGGATAAAGAGAAGGGCTGTAAGTAATGTCAGGGCAAGCGTATCCCAGGACAGACACAATCCTGTCAGCAACGCTCCTGCCTTTTCTCGTCAGGTGGTACGACAGGCAATGAGTGCTGTCCACGAACGGTGGTAGCATGATTGATTTTTCCGGCAGCTCTATAAACATCAGGTAATTCCATACATCAATCGCCGTTGCTAAAAACAAAGTAAGTCAAAGTAATCCGATCTAATGAGGCTCGATCGCGAATATGAAATACATTGGATGAGCAATTTTCATTCATAAACACAAGAAGAGGATAATTTGTGCAACATACATTGTACAAATTTTCATCAATGTTAACGTATGCGATCGCTTTTATGTAATGTGCTGAGTAAAGTAAAATTAATTCACTTCGAACGTTACGTTCGACTGCTTACAGTGGTAGAATTTCTTCACTATTGATCAGTTTTCGCATTAGGTAAAGGTGCTACGTATCAGTTTTTTTTTTTTTTCTAATAATAAATACACGTTTGCGTAATGAAGAACACTACCGAATCGGATATATACAAACTCTCTGTATCCATGTATCAAATTTATGAACTCACGCGAACTTGAGATTAGCTATAATAATTAAAATAATATATATAACGAAGATTTATGAAGGAGACAAGTAAATGCTACTAAAGACTCTATTTCTAGAGAAAAGAAATACTACAATTAGATGTAATTATAGAGAATGTTAAATTATTAATAATTACAAGCTAATTTTTAATATGTTTTTTTCAGTTAAATTTGTCGTTACATCTTGGCAAAAGCCTGTACATCACAACAGAAGAATAATAATGTCACAGTCAATCAACATTCTATAAATATTGATGATGTTAAGAAGCAAGAAATAACATGAAAAAATGAATGGATGAAAACCGCTTTAAGAACACAGAAATACACCATTTACATACTGAAAAAAGTAGCATAACAGTTGTAAAGGTATTACCTGACTTTTGTCCTAAACTTTTACACTCTTGTTACATTCCAGATTGTATAAATAATTTAATCAAATATTTTGGATACAACATTTATAAAATGAATATTATGATTTATATAATAACAAGTAAGAATTCTCTACTCGATGAAAATAATGTGATTTAAATCGAGTTCATTTATCGACACTCGGTTAAATTGATCATTTCTCGTCTAATTTTATTTGCTAGAAGGTTGAGGCAAGCAATTTTGGTACGTTCGTAATATAATTATAGCATTTTGCTGAAAAATTTTCTTCTAAATCGACTTAACTCTCAAAGGGTTAAATACGTGTTACGTAAGAGACAGGATCCGGTCTTAAACAGATAGAACATACATATGCTCACTAGTGCAATCATTTAACTATATATTGTTATTAATCATCACGTCATTTATTATAACTTGGAAACTTTAATATTCTAAGTTAAGCAAGAAGTAGATCATTTGGAACTTAACAGAGAAGAAGCAAAAATAGACTTGACAGACTGAAGAATAATACTTCCTACATAGAGTCGATAACTTTTGTAATTTTTAGCCAAAAGATATTCCAACCACTATACGTGCACGTTGCACGCATTGAGATGCTAATAATACATGTCTGTGTAGATAGATTTTCAGCTCGTTATTATTAGAATAGTAAATAACATTGTACATTGTAATTTCGAGAAAAGTGATACGGCCAGTCGGGGACAAACCTGTAGTTCCAAACACTTGATTGACCATGTCCCAATAGAATCCATCGAGCATGTTTTTCCCATGTGCGTGCTGGTTGCATAGGGCTGGCCACAACTGCGCCCTGATCCCGTTGTTCAATGGCCACGCGTTCTCCCTTATGATCAGCTTAGCCTCCCTCTTCCTGCCGGCCTGGAGAAGCGCGTTGACCTCGTTGAAGGTCTTCAGCGTTTGCTTCTTGCTGGTGGGCGACTCCGGCTGTATGACGATGTTCGTCGTGTCGACGTGCGGCGGGAATGCGTCGTCGACGTCGACATCCGCCTCCTCCTCGAGCACCGGCAGCATATTCGGCAGATTGTCCGTCGAGGAGGGTGTCTGTGTGACTAACATCGCACTACGGCGTGAGACTTTTCTTCATGATGCCCGTTTCTCCGTTTACTCTTCACGCTAACATTTACGTCATATCCTGAGATGTTTCAATTTTCATCTGAAAGCAAAAAAAAAAAAAAAAAAAAAAGGTGAAACACGTTTGGCAAAGTACAAACGCACAGATATATATTAGTTACAAGAGGTAGAACATATATATTTATCTCTTTACACACATATTCGAGAAAGAATGAAATCTTCTTCGGCTCGTTTGCAATCGATATAAATATTACCATTTAATTTTGTTTGTTGATCAAATTTTCGATGAATATAAATCTATTTACTTTCGAGAAGCCAAATACGTCAGGCATACTCTCTACCGGACGCGACATATAAAAATACGATGTTTTGCCACCTATTTTTAAATTTTGCTCGTTACCGAAGGTGAAAATTTTTATTACGTTTAAATAATTATGACCGCGTTTGCGATTAACGTGTTTCTTCTCAAATTAATTTTCCTGTATATTTGTTTATAATTCAATTAATTATAAACAACATATTATAATTAATTAATTAATATAATTATAATTAATTAATTAATATAATTCAATTAATTATAAACAACACACACACACACACAGAAACCATTTAAATGGGATCATCTAAATAATTCCATTATTAAGATATATTAAGATATAAATAAACTTTGTTAATAAAAATTATTCAATATTAAGAGGATCATAATATTGCAGTATCTAATAATTTTTTAAATAGGTGGAGAGATTATCGATATTCGAGATTATGATATTCTCTATGCACGTCGCAAAGTTATTAATTTAGGAGATCTTCTTCAATTCTTGAAGAATTTTAGATTTTAATTATCAATTTTAGATCGTAATTAATCTTCATTACTCTTTTTTAATCTTCATTCACTACAATTCTGTCGTACAAAAGACAAAAACAGACAGGGACAACAGTCTTGTATTCATATCGTCCTTGTCTTTTATGTATAGATTTTACAGAATTGAAGTTAAAATATCTCTTAAATTAATAGTTTTTGTAATGTATAGATTTTTAGAAGTAATACAGTTGAAATAAGACTTTGATTATTTGTATCAATTGAAGTATAAATTATTATACAATATCTCGGTTAATTATTATCTCGATATCGATCCTACCGTGCATTTAGATTAATTATGTCGCGTCTCGTTCTTTCTGTACTTGTGTCGCGCACACTGCTGTACCGACGAATTCGAAACGATAAGTCAACGGATACACACAAGTTGACGTAAACACAGAATGTTTGTTTCCCTTTGCTAGATGGCACTGTACAGATAATCGAACATTTGATTTGAGCAGTGTTTCGTTGCTTCACAGAGGTGGTAGCTCTTGTCTCTTACCTAACTACAATTAGGAAATCGTTGCAGCGAAAAGTATATCGCGATTAGCTCGTTAAAAAAAAAAAAAAAGAAATAACGTATAATTTGCAAATTATACTAACTTAATTTTGTAGTCTTGTCAATTATTTATTTCTAGCCACTGGCGAATATTGTTTCCTCGAGTAAGCTACAACAAACCGATGGCCGCACGTTTCCAAGAATTTTCCGTAAACATTCCCATAATAACAGCGACTAGGTCTTGCACATAATCACTCTGGTGCTCGTTCGAAGCAAAAAAGGGAGGTGAAGAAAATAAGGAGGGGAAGTATTATCTAAGGCAATGTATCTTTCGCGTTCGCCATGTGTAACGTACGTTTCCTTAATGTCGATTCACCACGATGATGCACCGGTCACTTCGCGACCGAAATCAATTCTCTTCTGTAAAGATGCCAGCGTAAACAACGCTCGCAACCAAGCGAGTGCCTTCTCGTATTTCTAGACGGTGACAACGCCGAGTCAAAGCTCGTAAGGAAAGGTATTGCAGGTGAGAAACGAATCGATTGTTTTTCTAACTTCTGTCTGGAAAAATTTAACCGGTAGCAGTTTATAACGTATATACTGTTACAGAAGGTTATGGCGCAGCTGGGCGGTGACTCTGTACGTGCATAAAATAAACGGCAAGTACGGAATAAAATTTAGTAAGATATTTCCAGACTGGACGCTATATATGTATATACATTTATATTAGAGTAGAATATTCAAGGAAAAAGATCCCTAGAACAGAGTAGATTCGCGTACGAACTTTTCTTCAGATTTGTTTTCTTGTTACAGGCAATAGCGCGTAGTGTGAAAATGATGGATGGAAGAAGAATGGTACCGGTTGAAAAGCACGGTGGTAAAGATTCGATTCGCGCGGGACGGAGAGTGTCGATCAGACAATGACCTCGGCAACATGTTTCTAAAGGAGTCGACCAGCAGGAGACAATGGATATATAATATCACCTATAATTAGCCTCGTTAAAGCTGTCTCTAATAATAAGCAAAGCTAGCCAGATGGCAAAATCGCGAACGATAATCTGCCGGTGTGCTTAACGGTTATTAATAAAATGCGCGATTTATCTCGCAGCCACAAACACGTTTAATGCTTATCAATACACCATATGTACAACTCGGCAACACATTACTGCACACAATCCGCGGAGAAACTGCTTGTGCCAGATAATGCCTTTTATGACGATGCTCGTTGTGTCTGGAGGCTGCGCGGCAAACGGAATTCCCTTATCAAGACATGTTATCCCTTTGCGTACGGCACATGGAATTAACCTCGGTAAACAAATTATGGTTTACGGTAAACAAACATTGAAAAATTCAAACAGTTCAACATTTTTATGTTTGGCCAACAGCTTACAGGTGTCTCGTTCAGAGGATACGCAAATTTGCTTTCAAAAATTTATTTCACTGTTTATCAATCACAGATTTGCTAATCTAAAACTAACTGAGACATCAATACGTTTATCCAAGAAATATCAAACTTTCATCAGGGGCCGACGAATTCTTGTAAGAATTTACAACCGCTGAAAATCACATCATCAATTGTTACAATTGATCTTATTAGAATCTACGATCCAAAGGCTAATAAAACGTATATTTTGTTAATTCCAGAAAGGAGAAAGAAGGTGAAATCATCATGCTCGAGCACTGAAAAAGAGAATGCCTATTTAACGCTGGTCGATTGATACAATAATAACGAGACACGATGCTCTGCAAACTATGCCGCATAAAATCAGGCATCTATTAATATCAGCGTGCGACACTTTGGTACGCGAAGAAGAGTATTGTTCTCGTAATAAGAAGCTCGAAGGCGGATTTACATAAAATTCTACAATGAATCTGACGATCGAACACACGCGAGAGAGCCGGAGGACTCGCGGTTGCCGCGGCAGATAAATATTATTGCAACTCTCGAGCGCTCGAACCACTTGATAGTATAAATATATCTCATCGAAGACGAGGGCAAACACGCGAATGCGTGAACGTTGCATTGTTGAATACGTTGAACAAACAAGATCCGACCCTTTTTGGCCGTGATAAGTGACAAATCTGCATAATTTCATTAACCCACGATAGGTGGTGCTCGTTCATTTGGTATGTAATTCAACGTGAGCCTTGCCAAACGGAATCTCGCTTTCGATTCTAGCGTATGATCGCCGCCCGAGTGTAACAATTATTTCACGGGACAATTGCCGACGCTATTCCGAGTACTTAATTAGACTACGCGGCCTGTTGTTGCTCGATGACACATCTCTATTGGGTTTCTCTGCACGGATTCTCGTGTATTTCTGTTTGTCAAATGACTAATATGCGAACGCCAGTAACAATGAAACGCGTATGATGGAGCAATGAATGGTCGCGTGATTTTTTTCCTCTCGGATATTAAGCGTTAAGTTAAGAGAAAGAAAAAAACATTTCGATATTATAGATTTCATTTGAAAAATGAGAGGAGTTGAATGCGTATAATTTCATTTTCGATTTTGGAAATCCAGTGAGTTACAGGTACAGGCACACTTAAGAGATTCGTATCTTTAAGATTGATATTTTTCATAGATTAATATTCTTACCTAATCTCTAGTTTTAAATAACTGAAATAATCTCAATGACGTCTATACTTTTATGGATAATTTAAATTTCGTTCGCGTGTAATACAATGAATATATTTTTATTAACCAGACTTTACAAAGACAAAAATTGAATTGTCATACTATTTCAGTTTGTTACTGCATCAAGTGCCGCTGTTGTTAATTTTTCAAACAAATGAAGCATGAGATTTCTCAAATGACCAAATTGTATTAATAAATAAATTTCTATTTATTTTTGTTCTAACTTGTATGTATTTTATCTAGATTGGTTGTGGATCACAAGTCAAATTGTAATCGTCAATAGATATAGCAACGCAAGGTTTATATAAATCTTTCAAATTGCACCATTCTATTTGCAATTGCACCAACCACTAAAATTTTGTCGACAACTGACTGCAAAAAAATAAACCAGCTTCAGCACTTTTACGTCGAGAGATAAGTAATTTGTATTATAAATATATACGTACAAGTGTTCAACATGCCCTCTTGAACCAATTGTATTTTTTTTTTTTCTTTTCAAGAAAATTGTGCTAAATCATAAGTAGGTGTACGATAATCGTTTGAAGGATGATCTATCTATCAAGCAAGGAAGATAAGGAAGAACTTAATTCATAATCAGTCATTCTAACTGTTGGAGAGCTGCGTATCACTGTTACTGTGTAATCTTGTCTTTTATCGTAGAAGAGGAATCATTAGATCAACCGGCTGGTTTTCTAGATAATTCTTAATATCAAGTTCATTGTAATATCTTTCCGTTGAAAAATTCTCAATCAAATCTGAAGAGCGTTTAAAATATTCATTCAAGATAGAGACTCAAGGCAATAAATAACACATACGATTAAATTAAAGGAGCGCAGTTTAAAAATTTCTTGAAAATACCGACGCAATTTCTCACAATCTCCATCTGATTTAAAGCCAATCACAGCCTCGAGTGCAGCGTTCGTTTGATGTATTACTTTATTATCATTACAAAAGAACGTTTTTTAAACGATGTTAAGCACAAGGAATAATGTTTTACAGCTTACAATTAGTCAGAAGAAGGACAGAGTTTGGAGATCAATCTGAGGAGTACAAGTTTTTTAGCGAATCCCAATTTCATTCAACTAAAGTAATGTGATAAAATATTCATAAAAGGTAACGTCAATAGTTTCTCAAACTAGAGTATGACACTTGATCCTTCAACAGAGATTTTACTTTTGGACAGAAACAAAGTGTTGCGTGACAAACTAGGCGAGATACTGCACAATGATGGCAGACAATTCGAAAAAGGGTCTTCCAGTGGATAAACGAGTCTAATTTCATAGCTATCAAATATGCGTACGCCTGTCGTTAATGGATTGAAGCCTTGATTCCAACGATTCGCCAGAGTTATCATCTTATTCATCTTTGGAATTCGCTGCATAATTCATGGGCTCGGCGAACACATGATCTCTCCTTGCCAGGAGACGATTGGCCAGACGCTGACGATTAACTTTTTTTTTTTTTTGCGTGCAAACTGCGAACACGCGTGAAGAAATTGACGGGTCGATTGATCTCGCGATCAGCGCCAAAGATATCAGACGTCATGTTACATAAATCGATATGAACGATAGAAATCTTCGATTCCTCAAAGAGGGCAGATTAATTAGCGAAAAGTTGATCCCATTGATCGCCTGCCTATGAAGTGCAGCAATAAGAATCTTGTGTACCTTTGGCCGATAACGTCCAGCGGAGCGTCGTTGTTAGCGGAATGATCCGCTAATTGTCAATTTTCTAGAATCTTTGCGGCCGTCGGCGCTACAACACTTCGTTGAACGTTCAATTACTTCATTAGCGCTTGATCAACGAATTATTCGTGCTACTCGTGCACTTTTCGCCGTAGCTTTCAGCTGGTGATCTATGAACAATTTACGAGCCTGTTCCAACGCCTTTGCTTCGACGTGTAGCACGTTCCTCTAGTAGAAAATGTTTAAATCGAACGTATTGCCAAATCTGAAACGTGTGGCAATACGTGCAGTTTGACGTATAGTTTCAATGATTTTTGTTAGACGTAACTTTTAAATTCAGGATTTACTGTATACTTTGTAATTGCGAGATCATCGAACAATTGTCAATTTTTATACGTGAATGTAACGCACGAGTAATGTAAGTTTGTGAAATTCGCACACTGTCATTGCAGATCGCCTCAAAGTCCGGATTATTTGTAAATAACAGTGTGCGCGTGAATGAAACATCATGGAGCAAAACGGTGGATAATCGTGGATGGAATTTATCAACGCAGCCGAAAAACTGGAGCTCGATATCTTTCCCTTTAAGCTGTAGGCGTGCATTGAGAGACTCGGCTCGCCATGGCATCAGTCCAAATCACATGACACCAGGTGCACACGCTATATCCAAGTATTTCCCTCCCCCCCGCCCTGTCTCACGCGACATCACGCTATTTTAATGAGATGTATCCGTCTGTTATAAACGTTGTAGTTATATTTTCATGCTTTTTCACACGCCGGTATTTTCACCGTCGCATTCGGCAAAAATTTTGTCTTGTTCCTTGAGAACGGAGAGACAAGAAAACTGAAGGAATTCAGTCGAGTGTCTATAATCTTTTTGTTGTTTTCCAGGGTCTATTTTCTAGATAGACACTGATACTGTTATGCACTGAAATTCCATCAAGTTCGACAAGTTTAATAATAGAAACAGTGTAAAATTCTAAAACCATGTAACGGAGATTCACATTGTAAAGAAGAAATACACACGCTGAATTGGCAAGTGTATTTACATTTAAACAAAGAAGAAGAGAAAGAAAGCAGAGCTGTTTCTTTGTAATTAAATCAACTTGGCTTAGACTTGTCAAAATATTGAATACTCGTGCAGTATCAGTGACTTGTCGTTTGTTATTTTTGCAGATAGTATCCTGATTTCAGACCTCGACAAAAGAGTGAAGAAAGGAAATTCTCGCACCTCTTCTTTTTAACAGCAAAGTACTATACGTATCGAACAAATCTCGTTAATTTACCAAAGTAACCGAGATTGGCCTAACGTGTCTCACGTATATGGAAGAAGAATGTTGCAGCTTTCGGTGTCGACGATCGATTACACAAGCCATTGGACACGGTTGATCTCATGATAACCACCAGCCAGTCAGCTGTTTATCTTGGATTTGGTTTTTGGCGTGTAATCGGTTAGAATCGCATCGTGCATCGGTTCATTGGATTTTTTTAATCGATAACCGCGTGCAAACAGCACTCGCGGATACGTTACGTTCACGGACGGGCTATAATTACACGGTCTCCTTCGTGTTTAATGAAATGCAGGCGAATTCGCAGCATTGTGCAATAATTCACGGACACCGATGCTAACAGGAAGAGAAGCTTCGAACGACGTTTCTGCTCGACATTCCACGGTAAAGTTTATTTGGAGCAAATGAAACTAGAGAGCATGAAAGTGAATTAACGTAACCGGATAACATTGTTTAACTAGCTTCTACGTAAATTATGCAGGTAGGCAAATATCATTTAATAACGTGAAATGAACAATTGTTTTACTGCGTTGTATTTGCTAACAGTATGACGATCGATAATGCAAGCAAGTTTGTTAATTATTAATACACGGTATACACCTTCGTTTACCTATCGTATGCGCATAATACGATAAAGTAAATAAATTTATGTTTTACAGAGAGTAACAGAAACAATTTAATTTACTGCACTTTATCTGTCAATGATTGAGAACTGGCGGCATGCGAGTATCAACTACTGACTACGCTTTTATGCGTTTGAACATTTCTCAAACTATTTATCATATCGCAAAGCTCTCCTTTAAGAATAGATAAACATATTCATTTGCTGCAATTCATTTCACATACATGAGTAATTTCACTTTACACGTGAGGGCAAATATGCAACATTCACGATTGTTGTAATAATTTTTTTTTTTTTTTCAAATGTAGGCTTCGCAACGTGTAACTTTTTTTTCCGTCATCTAGAATCATTCCATTCTGCCCGAGAGAAAAAAAGCTGAGAAACCACTTCTTAGTAAAGTAGAAATAAGAGCCGTGCTCATCTAGGTTTTTTCTTTTTTCTGCGTTACAAATTAATTAAATTAAAAGGTAAACGATTGCTCTGGCAGCAACTCGAGCTTCTTAATGACTAATTTCAGCACTGCGAAGTGATCATCGTAATCACGGTGTGCGCAAGTAATTATAAAACAAACGATCGTGGAAACATAATTGCAGCGTGAAAGTAAATCCGTTCTCATTAACGGCCTGTTGGAAAGCAAATTGCACGAGCCTTTCTTTGTGCCTTGGAACAACAGAATTTCTTAACCGAGAATTATCTAGTTACTCTAATTAACAAACAAAAGAAATTTATTATTTCTTATTTATTTATTTTTATATTTATTTATTTATGTTTATTTTTATATTTATTTATTTATATTTATTTTTATATTTATTTATTTATATTTATTTTTATATTTATTTATTTATACTCATATTTATATTTATTTATATTTATTTATTTATATTTATTTTTATTTATTTATTTATATTTATATTTATTTTTATTTATTTATTTATATTTTATTAGTTTATTTTTTTCAGACAGAGATCCTTCATTTTCAATTGTTTAAAATTGATCCGTGCTAAAGAAATTTTGGGGCCGTTTGAGGAGGAACGAGAAGAATCCCAAAAATAAAATTTCTTCTTTAGCAAACGTATTCCAATGACATCATGTTCGCCGCTTCGTTTGCCAACTTTTGCGAATGCTGGTTGCACATGAATGTTCGCATCATTTGTTTTCATATCTCTCTGATTATATGGCTCTGTATCGATTCCGTCAAGAGAAGAAAAGATGATAGAAGTTCGAACCGGCTAAGAAAAAAAGAATTATTTTTCAAATGAAACGTTTTAACAATGGAAACTTGGTCGTGCCTCCTGCAATAGAGGTTTAACGAAAATAGATTATACCGATTTTGAGCACAATCATGACAATAATTATACTTTGCTGCTAGTAGAATTATCAAATGAAGAAGTCGTCATTAATATTTATTGTTTTCTTCACGAAGTGATTGCCAAAACATTGGGAAATCAATTCTTCATCTTGCATTCTTGAATATTACCATAATTTAATCAGTGGCTGAAGTATTACGTAACATAACAATATCAGATATGAAATAAATCATTAAATTATTACAGGATACTAAGGAATAGGTAAGACTTCATGGACTTGTGGTATTCACTGAGGAGAACAAAAATGGAGGTGGAGAAAAATGCAATGTGCCCAAAGTCTGCCAAGTTGTTCTAACTTGTTTCTTTTTATCACTGAAATCTATTGGAATCTATTTCCCTAAAATGTCAACAATGGATGAATTTTTTGAATAATTTCTTAAATGTAATTCCAAGTAATTCCAGGTACTTGGAGTGGCGATTCAGTTGAATATTTAAAAGTTTGGCTCTGCTCGAAGTATCCAGTTTCCACAGAGAAATTCGCGATATTTGGGTCAAACCGATTTGGCTCAAACTTTGTACATAGTTTAATATTAACCAAAGTCATGTTTTACAACGCCTGATCTCCTTTATACTCGGACGTAACGTTTTAATTGCAAAAACAAAACAACAAATTGATAAAATAAAAAAATAAAAAAGAACGTAAGCGTTAAAAGCGTTAAGGCACAGGAAGAATGGTTATAACAAGTCAAGTATCTTTTTTCAATTCCAGATAGCTGTAATATCGACCTCGTTTTCTTTCGGTCGGGGCGATAAAAATGGCCTCTGAATCTCAATAAAATGATGTATGCGATGCATTCGATCTTGAATGAATTAGCTGAATTCACACTGATACAAGTTGTGAAAGATTTCCAGTGAAGTTTCTGTTCGATAAAATTAATTGAAACATTAATTAGCTGGCCGAAATCAAACGGAGATAGGAGAGAAAATATCGGCGAAATAAAGAAAAAAAAAAAGAAATTAAATTAATGAAACGAGAATAAAGAAACGGGAGTTGTGGAATGAAATAATTGGGTCAGTGACTAGAATTTTCATTTTAATTTTTCATTACGCGAAAACATTCGTTCTGTGATAATTCCTCCTGTTTCAGAGATCATGTTCACAAGGTTCGTTCCTGTCATCGATCAATTCATTACAATTAAGTTTTCATCATCAAACGCGACAGAATTAATAATTACTCTCTTGTCACCGCACGTAAAGGCCAATAAGTAGCAGTCTTTCAGTGTTTTTTTCTCTTTTTTTTTTCTCCTTACTGAGCATCACTCTATTCAGGCATTATTTACTGCACAATATTTATGATATTTACAAAAGCTGATGCTAGACGTTATCCGTGAATTCATTGAAGAATCATTTTTCTTCCTTTGGCAGACAACGTGACGACCACAACTTGCAGTCATCATCGTGAATTATTTATTTGCTTATATTTTGTTTAAATGTACCGCATTTCTATTGGCGATCTCCTTCTGGACATCATCGCAAATGCTAATTGACTTGAGAAACATTCTTGAAATATTCTTTTAAAACGGCACACGACTTGATACATATTTGACTGCAATTTCCATTTGTAGACTTTGCTCAATTGGATAAAATGACGGGGAATTTAAATGATGTGGGAAATAATTATCACTTCATGCTCTCTGAAGATTTCCTACGC
Organism: Frieseomelitta varia; assembly: GCF_011392965.1. Classification (NCBI taxonomy): domain Eukaryota; kingdom Metazoa; phylum Arthropoda; class Insecta; order Hymenoptera; family Apidae; genus Frieseomelitta; species Frieseomelitta varia. The sequence goes on along the minus strand of NW_025110037.1, from coordinate 117,917 downwards.
TTTTAGAATTAAATTGTCAAACATGCTTTGAAGGAAATAAACATTAACAACCGTTCATTACGTATGATAACATCTTTTTCATTTCATTGGCTCTTATATTACTGATTCTATTTTAATCGAATCAGTGTATCATTACTCATAGATACTGAGTCTTTCGAACTGTTCTAGGTTTGCATACTGTACCAAAAGAGGCGAAGGAAGGAAAAAAAAAAAAAAAAACAAGAAAAAGAAGGTGTGGATAATTGAATTTGCGCAGAACAAGTTTTAAGCCGCTTAAAAAACGACCAGAGAAGACCCGGTGAATACTTTTGATTGGAGACTTCGATATCTGGAGTTATCGGTCGCGGAAACACGTTGGCAAATGTGACATAATTGGCTGGGTATAACAGACTATCGTCCACGCATTAATTAAACCCATTTCGTTAACTGGCCATCCGGCACTTTATCTGGCCAGTTATCGAGGCAGCTGTATTTCTGGGAAATCTCTCTTTCGCTATATGCTTTTTAATCTTAGACCGTGTAAATAACGTGCACATAAATATACATAGTTGATCGATGAACAGTGCTGTTACTTTCACGGTGAACCGACGCGGAGGATCGATCGACCAGGTTACATGTTACATGCTACACTATCGCCTTTTTTCTCTCTTTTTCTCTCTCTCTCTCTAACTTTTGGTAACAAGCCTTTCGAAACTGTTCATGTTTACAAAATTCGATTATTCTGCTTTCTAAATTTCTTAGCTGAAGCTCCATGTTGCCATGAAGCTGTTTGTTTATCAATCGTTCATTGAGATCATAAACATTTTCAAGATGTTCTCAGGATGTTGAGGTAAAAAATTAAGATACGATTTAAAGCATTCAGATGTAATTAGAAGTAGACTATTTAATTTATTTATTTCACGTGCGAAAGAGTTCTCCTTTAATACGTTTATTTTACGCAAATTGACATTATTCTCCAGCAAAATCATTTACTTATTTTTTTTTTTGTTTCTACTTTTTAATCTCATCTTGTTGTTGTGTTCAAACTACATCAGCTGACGATACGTGTAAAATTCCATTCTATAGTACGATTTATAGATTATTTACATTACCTAAACAATTTTCATTGAGGACTCGCTAAAAAATAACCGCGTCTTTTTACGTGGATGTTCCGCTGTTGGTGCCGTTTACTTTATACTCATTTTGCGCGTAACATTCTGCTTGACAAAGCATGAATGAAAAAGTTCGCGGAGGGAAATTTTAGCTCGCGATAAAATGAGATTGAAGCTTTCTAAATATCATGTGACGCGATTATGCAAGAATAACTTTCAAGTTGTTTTCCTTTTTTTACAATCTCGTGCCTACACCTTTTCATTCTCTGCTATTATACTTTCAATTATTTTTTTCTTTTTCGTGTATATATATATATATATCTTTAATTATTATGTACACTGAAGAAAATTTCCTTCTGAAACAAATCTTCACGTACAGAAATTCTACCGGCATTGTGCCCGGTTGCAAAAAAAGAATCAGGTCAGCGAAGGTACGAATAATTTATGCAAACGCCGCGATAGATCCCACTCATTTCATGTTTTTCACTGGACACTTTATATAGACACGATCGACGACGAATATTGCGTTGTAAGGTGCATTCTAGTTTAGTAGTGACGAAAATAAACACGAGAAGTCTGTGCGCGTATAAAAATAGCGATAATTGCGGCAATATTAAACGACGAGTTAAAGCGTTAAAAATATTTCGTTCAATCATCTAATAAGTATTCCGTTTATCAAAACAACTTTCTTTCCCTCTTATCTTTCGCTAGTTTATTGGTGATTTCACTTTTCTTTTCTCTCTCTCTCTCTCTTTAAATTTCATTGAATGCAGATTACGCTTTTTTTTCTAATCGATATCTTATTTCTACTGTAGCTGTGTTATTTTAAGATTGAGCATTAGAAAAATAACGACACGGCTATAAAAATATTGGTTAAAACGGATATGTTAGAATTTTATATTTTAATATTTCTTACGCACTGCAAGAAAAAAAAATAAGATAATGAAAATGAGCTCCAATAACAGTTAATTTTGTTCATTTTTTTTTTTTTCTTTTTTTCTACGATTCGTGACTAAACTTCCTTAAACAATTTATCTACACGTTTTATCTACCACAATTACTTTTTACACGAATATTTTATTTGTTTCGAGTGGTATTTAGAAACGATCTTAATCGAGAGGCAGGAAAAATACTCCACTCGAGATATTGTTTCTACGAAAAATCTGCGCCGATAGCACGGGCCAAAAATTATTATACCGCCGTTCCTATAATAATAATTGGTCTACGCCGAGTCACATTTCCGGGCGGAGAATTATTTTTTCATAATGGTGACACACATACGCTATAGCTTTCTTGATAGCTAAAGCTCCTGCTAGTTTCAAGGCCTTCTTCACAGAACTAATTGCTTTTACGAAATGGTTGACAGTGCATATTAAATTTAGACCATTTTCTAGAACGAATGCCTGAAAGGAAGCAGCTACGTTCCGAAAATCTATGTATAGTTAGTCAAACTCACCAACGTATAGAACAATTTCTTCTCTCTCTCTCTCTCTCTCCCCCTGCTACATTCTTTCGATCATTTTCAATAGTATTTTTTCAACCATAATAAACATCTATCTAACTTCTATTTAAAAACGAAATATAAGAGGTTTCAATTCATTACATATTTTTCTTAAAATTTTTGTTAATAAGTTTCTTTCTAAAATAATTTATTTCACTTGAAACTTTCTTCTTATTCATCATTATTAGTTACTATTACTTATTACAGACGAAAATGTAAAAATTACATTTACACATGTAGAAACAGTTTCGCGAAACGATATCAATATCCTTATATTTACAATTAATTTACAGATCCTCGAGTTCTGTAGAAGGTACAATCATTTCCTGAGCAGCGGAGTTCTGCGAACTTCTAAAAAAAAAAGCATTTCGACATAATTCATCCATTTCGACTTCGCGGATATACTCGTGGACACGTGTATCACTTGCGCTGCAACAACTGATTGCGGACCATAACGAGTGGCCAAAATCGTCTACAACAATTCGTCGCTGTCTTTTTGAACTCGTCGAATATTATATGACATCACTGGATAGAAATTACTGAGAGGTAATAAATTTATTATTTGTTTTGCCCGTATATTTGGTTACACTTAAATATATTAATTTAAAACCGAGGGAATATTGTAATTTTGGGAAACAAAAAAAAAAATTCTCCACGTCATCCGAGCGCAAAAGAGATTAAAAATGAACCCGTAAAGTATGTGGCAAGGCAATACATATGTCATCCGCACAGGAATTTCCGGTCCATGCACGAGCGCGTTCGTAATCGATGTTAAAACGAACCTGGACGAGGTAAACCACCCTATCGCTGGCACTTGACCAACGATTGCCTCATGTGTTTATTAACGCACGATAGAAGAATGTGACGCGCATCTAAACCATTTCATAACGCAATTGCAGCGGAGAGAAGCGCGGCCAATTCGTCCGCGAGATTTAAACCGCTGACATGTTGCCGAGTTCGTTCGTCAGATATGGAACACAGCTGATTATGGTTGGCGCGCGCAGGAAGATCCCGGTCAGCGCTACGTGAAACATCAGCAGCAACGATCGTCGAAAAATAGGAAAATTTTCGATTATCCAAAGACTGGCGATTCGAGGAAACGAAGAACGAGAGATTTTCGTGGCTGAGAAGTGCAAATTTGACGATTTTATTAATTCGACCTCTAGAAAGGTGACGATGAATCTTTTTCAACAGTTGACTTTCACGCTTGCTGGGAACATGTTTTCACAATCGTGCCGATAAACCACATAATTATCGTTATCGATTTTTAAAATTTCGCGCGCCACGCATTTTTGCATTACTCGATAACTCGCTGAAAAACAAGAACAGCATTGTAGACGTCTTCTCGTCGACACTCGATCAGAAGTGTTGTTACGGATAACACACATAACGATTGTTTACTCGCCGATATGCATTGAAAAGCGTTAATAACGCGAGGCGTTCTTCAAGATAACGTATCGACAAATAAATTGCCCATTTCGATGGTCACACGGGAGCGACGTGTTACACCGACGGCAAATATTATCGGTTTAAATGCGCGTTGATTTATGAATTTAAGTCAGCACCAGCGTGAGAATTTTCGAATCTTGCAAAGTTTTCTTTCCTCGTTCTCAACGTACTCGATCGATTCAACTCGAGATAATTTTGACAACGCTGGGTTTAATTTTCCAATTTCCGAAGAGACGACTGTCCAATTTCTGAAATCCTTTATTTACCAATGCAATTATTACTCAAGTCAAATCGAAACATGCTGAATCGTTTCTGAAACATCTGAATATAAATAATCGTTGAAAATTTCGTTTTATCCGAAAAAAACGATGTTAACTGGGACGTTAATTTGTCATTGTCATTGATTTTTTAATGCGATCACGAACAAGTCAGTTTATAATTAAACTTATTATCGTAACGTTGACTCTGATTTCTCGCTTGATTTGTCCAAGTCCACTATGGTCATTTTTCAAATTCGCGTGCGAGCAGATTATATTCGAGGGCATAAAGAGAGGAGGGAGAGACGAAGTCAACACTCGTTGCATTATGACGAAATCATTGGAGAACAAACGTAACATCGGTGATGGGCTCAAAGGACTCGTGTGCTCGTGAAAGCGTTTACGGCTTTTAAAACACACGAAAGTGTGGAATAACGAAACTACAGAGAGAAAGAGAGAGAGAGTTTTAACGCCAGTTCAAAAATAGTCGGCCGCGTCAGGTCGTAGACTTTGATACCCTGCGGAATGAAAATATTTTTCTACGGTGCACGAACGACTGTAAATTTCCTCTCTGTACGAATATCCTGCCGGATAAATTGCATTGAACGTGTATAATCATCGTATCAAGGGAAAGTTCACATCGTTGCATTGATTTGTTATCAATTTGATATCAGATTTCATTATCAGCAATTTCTTCTCTCCCTATTTTTTTTTTTTTTTTTTTTGTTTTTTTTTTTTTTGTTTCACGTCCAATTTCCAAGCGATCTAATCCAAACAAACGCTTCGAAAGCGTTTTTGCATTATAGGCCAATCTCGATTCTAGATTTCCGACGAAAATTGTACGATAATGAGAGAGAATTGAAGTAATTGGTGATCGAAGATCAAAGGTTTGTTATGTCGTTCGACTTCCGTCATTTTACATACATACTCTCGAACGAAGAATGTACGTGAAAGTCGATCGTACTGCTGGAAATTTGTAGAAACTTTTTATCGCTCGTACACGTGTGTAGAAATATCATTTCGATGATAGCTCTTCCTTTTTTCTTATCAAGACTGACATTTAAATATCAGATCCGTGCAATACGAATTTAAAAAGAGAAAAAAAAACGTCACCGATAACGCCCAACCTTTTTGTTGGGACAGTAATCCATCAGATTGCGCGTTATCGCGCGTAAATCATATCATAACAGATTTACGATCGATCTGTCCGATCAGCCTACTATAGTCTATTATAACAGTCAAATACTTCAGCGTGAAATAATAAATAATACGGAGTACGTAGATAATTATTTTTTTGCATCTCGCGGACACAAAGGCATTGTATAAGTCTCGTCTGCGCATGTGAAAAATTCCACCGCCGTATCTGGTAATTAATAGTCTCGTATCAATATTCATTACGTTTCGTACGTTTCTTCCTCTTCGTTAAACACACGCTGTGAACAGAATGCTTTGTCGAGACAAATATGGAAATCGCCAGTTCGTACAATCTTCGGATATTTACGAGCGGTATGTATCATAGAATGTTGTTGTTCGTTAAATATTGAACATCGAGTCGACTTTTCGCTGCATGACTTTTAGGATAGCAATGTTTTTCAATGTAGACACCGAGGTGCCTATGGGCGGCCAGAACTTGTGTACCAGTCGCCGCTTGAAAACACCCCAGTATGTGTATGTATCCTCTGTATCGAGTGGTGTTTTCCACGCGTTCATGCGAACTGAAGAACCGTTTTAAGTTAACCACCGACCGGTCAGTCGTTCTAAATTGAACGAGATGGTTAACAAAGCGAAACAAAAACGAAATTGAAAGATTACAACGATTACCGTGGCAAAAAGTTTAATTATGTAGGCAGAGTCGCCTGCAAGATGGCGGCCAGGACAGGCCAGGAGGAGTGCCCAGGAGTGAATTGAATCGTTCGATGCAGCCCGACACATCGTGGAACATCGAGCAAGCTAGTGTTGAGTTAACACGTTCCGAGACGAAGCCGGAATGATTATATATACGTTACAGCTTTCCTTTTTTTACGTGTATTTTTTACATATAAGTCAACCCCTTGACTTATATAATATCGAGCCGTGCAAGCTACGTGATCTCGATTTAAAATGAAAAGTAAATTGTAAACTTGTGAAATTCAGTTCAGAACATTTCAATTCAGAGTTTAAATTTAAATTTAAATTTATCGTCGGACATTGAACATTGATATGTGACTTTGTTAAAACTCTTTGTTCGAACCTAACCTAAACCTCTTAGCACCAGTATCCGGCTCGCGGACCGTAACGAGTGACCAAGCCGTATGCAATAATTCGTCTTCTTTTCGAATTCATTCGGTACATCACCGGATAGAAATTACTAAGAAGCGATACATTTATTGTTTGCTTTGCCTGGGTTATATCTCAATAGACTCAAAACTGAGAAAATATTGCAATTTCGGGCAAAATGTTCTCGACGTGCGTGGCACGTTCATTCCAGCGCAAGAGGTTAAATTAATTTTACAGTAAGTAAAATGCCTGCTCCCTTAAAAACAAAATCGTAAGGCAAGGGTTTAGTAAAAATCCAGTGTATTTTATCAGACTCAATAAAATGTCCGACACCGGCTGAACGAATAATAACGAGGGACGCCGTCAACGTGTTAAAAAAAAAAGAAAAGTACATATTCAAGCAGATAAGTGTCCCTAGACAAACCACAGATCAGAGTTCAGTTTCGTTTCATTTCGTTTCGTTTCGTTTCGTTTCGTTTCGTCCCGTCTCGTTCTACCTATACACAAAAGTCCCTGAAACGAGAACTGCCTACTTCCGAGTAATAAAGCCCAATGCCGTAATCATCGTGATTTAACGACATCGACCCAAGTGGCGCGGAGGGTCGGTCGCGCGATCCGTGCGAATCATCTTCCCGTCGTTCGTGTTTCTTTCTAAATATGTACAGTGTACTTGGAATGCGCAAACACCGAGTGCGTTAGTCCTCGAGAATAGCAGTCGTTGCCGCTTAGAGAGAGAGAAAGAGAGACGTTACTTATTCTGCGTACTGCGTTGCAACATCTTGTCTTTCTCTGTATACAGCCGCGGACAGAAAGAAACGTTTAGAAACGTTTAATTCGGGGATTAGCCTTGTTGCGTCCGTGGGAGGTGAGATACATTGTGTATACAACTGCGTAAAATGTTTGCACGTGTAAGTGATTCATTCGAGAAGCGATACTTCTTTTTAATATTTACGTCAAGTTTATAAACAGGGTAAATTATTCTGTTGAATATAGGGTCCTTATCGTCCCATGAAAGAATTTTAACATTTTTATTGAAATTTTAAATTCATATAATAAATATGAGACAGTATATATTTCATTGATCCTTTCATTCCAGATTTCATTTTAAAAATCAATTGATTGTGCTACCTTTGTACAGTCAGTTGTACTGCAGCCGTTTAATTATTCATTGGGCAGACTTAAGATTGACTTAAAATTATTTTCAATAACGACGTGTTTTTGATGAACGGGTGAATATATTTATTTTGCCTAGTTCCTTATATTTATATTTTATAATTAAATATAATTTACATAAATAAATTTATTACTACTAATTTAATCATTATATCTTATTTTAAAAAAGGTTGTCTGTATAAATCACACACACACATGACACAATATGCTATATAATATAATATAATATAATATAATATAATATACTAAGTAATATATAATATACAATAATATAGAATAGTGTCAGGTTGTAGCTCTGAAATTGTAGAAGATTAAGAAAAATTTCCCTATTAGACAGGATTAAATTTGTGCTCGCTCCGGAAGTGGAGATGTTGCGAAGATCGTGTTGTAAAGTCGTCCCTGTTCTTTTTAAATTGAACTGTACGTCTCTATGAAAAGATAGTAGGCTTGAAAGTCGATCGATGTAGAAGATATTTTTAATTTGTTAATTTTGCAGAGCTTGCATTATCGCGCGAAGGAAAGATACTCGTAAGATTACGCTGGTTTTTAATTAACGATGACACGAATTACTCACAACATGTATGTATACAAGATATTATAAAAATTATTTAAAAGCTTAACGAGCAGTAAATTTGTAATGTCAGCACGCACGAGTTGTCATCTAGAAACTTCAATCAACCACATGTCTATTTCATTAATGTAGTAAAGTATCTTCCAAAGGGTGAGAAATATTTCAAAATGTCACATTTATATTTGTTACACTGCGCGTAAAAATCATTTTATCTTTTTGTTTGTTTAATTGCACTCATTTATAGAGACTTCTGAAATATCTACGCAGGTAAAAAAATTTCATTTCATAAAAATAAAATAAAAAAAAAAAAAGAAAAAAGAAAATACTTTCTCAATTAAATTTCTACTTTATATTGTTTCAGAATGTTCAGAACTCCAGAACGTGAAACAGATTGCAAATGAAGAAAAGCAGAAAAACGTGATTGTTTACACATGTTGTTGTTACTGCGTTGATCTAACGCCACAATGGGAACTATTGAAACGTAAAAAGATAATGACGAACGTTTAAAGATGCGATAAGTCATAGACTTGCTACCCTGATGCACAGCAACTATTGTATATGCTAGTGTAGAAGAACTCGGTCATTCATACTCGGGGGATCGTTATCATCGCTGCCGCGTCAGTGTTTCACAATACGATCCGGTGAGGCGTGTACGGACAAAGAGCGACGTTTAAAAACACAGCAAAGTGCACTGTATCGTGTTCGCCGATAGAATTATTCATATCGATGCCTCGTTACGTCGAAACATCGAACGTTTCTTCTAATTGCTATAAATTATTCGACGTAACGAGGCTTCGGTGATTCGGTTTGCTTCAATAATTCATCGACGAGATAAATAATTCAGCCGGGGAGTTTCATCGCGCGATTAGGAGAGGAAACAACAAGAAAATGTTTCGAGGAAGTTAAAACGGCATGAAATATTTCGTTTCCGCTGAAATTACACTTCCCTCGTCCGTTTTGTTCGACTTCCTGGCGTGTTTACCACCGGCGTCGTGTTTAACCTCTTGCGCTGCAATCACGTGCCACGCACGTCGAGAATTTTTTGTCCCAAATATTTTCTCAGTTTTAAGTATATTTGAGTATAATCTAGGCGTTACAAATAATAAATTTATTACTTCTCAATAATTTCTATCAGTGATACCATATCGACGAGTTCAAAAGAAAAAGAAAGCGACGAATTATTGTATACGGCTTGGTCACTCGTTATGGTCCGCAATCAGTTGCCAGCGCAAGGAGTTAACCTCTTGCGCTGCAATCACGTGCCACGCACGTCGAGAATTTTTCGTCCCAAAATTGCAATATTTTCTCAGTTTTAAGTATATTTGAGTGAAGACAAAATAGGCAGAACAAATAATAAATTTATTATACTTCTCAATATACTTTCTATCTAAGAAATATCATACCGACGAGCTCAAAAAGAAAGCGACGAATTGTTGTATAATTGGTTACTCGTTACGGTCCGCAATCAGTTGTTGCAGCGCAAGTGGTTAACAAAACTTGGCGCTGCGCGAAATTTAAGATTTCTCGGTGGAATCTCGGAGAGGGCAGAATAAAAACATACGTTGCGAATGGTCAGTTATGAAAATAGATGAAATTACATATACGTACGTATGTGATTTCAAATGTTTTGTATGTACAGTTGTAAGCAAAAGCGTCCAACTGCAGATTCTTTTGCTTTATGTACTTTTAAACGAATTTTAACTAATTCTACACATCTGAGCTGAAAAAAATGCTGCTCCCCTTATTATTGCTGCTTTCAGAAATTTACTAAGTTACTAATCGTTGATACACATTTTTTTGGAGAACAATGATATGATTTTAACACCGACACTGATGATAAATAATTCAACAATCGCAAAGGATTCTATTCCGAGGAAATTCAAAATTTTTTAGCCTCGAAGAAGAAGCTAAGAGTCGTAAAACTTAACAGAAATATCATAATTCTTTCTCACGTTTACACGTGAAATCATGTATACAATATCGTCTAAACGATCTTCAAAAAATAGCCAAGTACACTATAAGAAAGTGACTCTTGCTGAAACAAATGGATCTTCAAAAGAAATTTCAAAAGTCAAGAGACTTCGCCGAAAACGACTTCTGGGAACTACGGTGTGAAATTCTGCGTTTGGAAAAAAAATAAAACTCATCGTTCCATGTAAGTGGCATAGTGCTTGCATCACTCGAGACTGTAGATTATCGGGGACTTTATTAAAAATACGAAAAGTCATTCGGAAGGAATTCAAAAGTTGTAAATCCTAGGATAAATAAAACATCGATGAGAAAATAATCTTGAAAATGATTGAACCGCTTACTCATTCGCACGTGACAATTGTTCTTCTGATCTCAACTAATAGCTGATCGATAATTTTCTAACAACATACTCGCCTAGTTTATCGAATCAAAGAAGATTCCTGCAGACACCTCGTTTATCTAATTGGAGATTAGACGAAACACGTACTCGACAAACAAAATCGAAGTTTCCTGATCTCGTTTGTACTAAGAAATTTATATAATAGCACGGAACATAAATTGAGTATTGTATACAGAATGTAAGAAGAGATCATACAAAGATGAAATCATACAAAACTACTTCCTTTTACACAAGGTAAAATACACCGTTCACACAATAAATTATGGATCACAATGTCTATACTTTTAAACATTTCTAACACATATGTGTACATCTTCTGTTCGTCATTATAATCAAATCACTTTGTTAATTACCACGGGCAAATAAACTAAGCTCATTACAAATGTAGAATTAGAATCGCTCGGTGAAGATATTGACTTTAGAATTAGTAATGATATATTCGTGAAAGATTTCTAACGTTAGGCGTAAAGATTCTTTCGTCTTTTCAAATGAAACAACTAGATGTTTTCTGATGTTATTATTTCTGATTCTTGCCTTTCGGCTTCGGATGGCTTCCGGTTCCGGATGGCTTCCTACAGACATACAATACAACTAATATAATATTCATATATATCTATACATCAAATATAACTAATTTTAATTGATTGTAAGTGAATGGAATAACTAAAATCTGTCGACTTTATGTCTAACTTTACATTACATTGCTTTACATTGTAATTAGAAACGTAACTAGACAAAACAATACGAGCTAAATAAAAGGCTTGATCATGAGCATAAATTAAAGATATCTTTGGTAGTTAATATATGGTTATGATTATATTTCATGTCTCTTTTCCTCCTTTCCAGAACTATTCTCTGTTTATCGCCCTCAATCTCAAGATGTTCCGCTACTTCATCCGTCGCAACATTTTAATAAAACATTTGCAAGTCTGTTTCCTTATTGTTGTCTGCTTCAATAAAATATGCACGATAAAACATGCCACACGTTCTGTATTCTATTTCTTCAAGCAAAGATCAAAAAAATTGCAATTGCGAGTTAACGAAATATCGCGAGTTATATCACGATAATTATCATGCATCGGCGTTACGTCGTTTTAATCAATTTAACGCGAGCGTATCTCATTAACGCTCTCACGGCATCGAAAGTTATGCACGACGTTGCACTTCTGTTCGATAAATTGCACGCTCATTCGGAATTTCATAATTCGCCGTAATGCCATTGAACGCGGATTAATTGTGACTCGACGTTCGCGGAATCCAGCGATTCCACGAATTTGCTGTCATCCTGATCAATCGTGCCATGTTCCGCCCTATATTTGAATTTCTGGGTTAACAGGTACTCACACGGGATCGTTACTGATTCGCGCGGCGTACCTTGGCACGATTATCGTAAATCACGAGCGTGCATATCAGTAAATGGTGTCAAGACCATTGTTTGATCCATTAACACTGGAATTATCGAACTAGTCAAATACGAACGTCAGATTTCTTTTTCTCTCACAAAATGTTACAACGTTAACCTATCCGTGTAAGGTATCTTACGTAACGTTATCGTTTAATCATACAGTTTGTTAAAGATCTGAAAGAAAGAAAAAAAGAAAAAGAATTGAAAACTACAGACAATTTTATTATATTTATTCTAACAATAACATGATCACGCGAATAATTCTATGACTCACTGTGTAATTTTAATCGAAGCTTTTTTTTTGCGCGCGCGCGCAATGTACGGCGACATTCTTTACACGATCTTCAAATCGAAGAACTTCGCTCGCATATTAAAACTTCGGTGTAGTTCCCCGGGTGTTCGAGGCAGACTTTTATTCAAATTTTATACATTGAACTCTATCAACTCTTTTCAATTTCCTTCTATTTTTAGCGATGACGCGCGCCGATGTTGAGGAGAACCATCGGGATTCCGCTTTTTATGATTGTGAAAATAAAATGAGGCGTCGAACAGGAGAATTATAAGGCGGTGTCCGTTTGTTTTACGTAGCGGATAAGATACAAAAAAATAAACCTAAACATATTTTACAAGCCGAATGCTTCGTCATCGTCCACCCTCTCTATTTGCTGCTGAATCAGACAAATCCACGAGGCATGAAAGCCATTAACACAAGGCCTGAAAAGCCAAAACACATGTCCCGCGCCATCCAAAGAAAAATTATGATTTTTACAACCTTGCACTCGCGTGGGAGGGGCTCTCTCAAGAGATCGACTATCGTACACACGGATATTCTAAAATTAATGTTTGGTTAACGCAATTAGAGCCAAATAACACTCAAAAATCGTGTAAGCATAATATTTTTAAAAGACTTCTAAGCATACTTCGCATACAGTAAATATTTGTACAGTAACTCACTGTGGAAAAAAAAATTTTTCTTTTTTTTTTTCAGAGACATTGAAAACTGGAAAAGAAATTGAACGGACCTTGGAAATCACGGCAGTAAAATTGCAAATTTAAATTTGCGGATCGATGCAACGTTGGTCGAATAATCAATTTCGGTTGCTATATCGGGAGAACAAATGACGACCTGTTTTCGATCCACTTTCCTCTCGAATTGTTTCTATCCGTGATACGAAATGAGATTGGGCTCCTACAATTCGCAAGTGCCTTCCGACATATGTTTTACACGCACATCTCCGATGAGTAATTGTTAAACTCACAAATCAACCAGCATTTAATTCTTTCATTCGTTCAGTGTGTTGTAATTGGTTGCTGTAGTAAACAGACAACTTTGCAACAATTTGTTTTGCTAATGTTAATAACCTGGAATTATCAAATGTACATACGCGAGTTACGATATTTATTTCCCCCCATTTACATACACCGGGTGTTGAACGTGATTTTTGACGAGACTACCATGATATAAAGCCATAAAGCCAATAAATTAGCTACAGCTTTTCGCTTAGATCAGTGACTCTTGTTACATCATAAGATATAAGATAATAAAAGTTTAAAAACATAAGAATTTAAACAGTAGTTTCAACGCTGGTGCTTACGATTTAAGGCCTGAACACAAATAACACGCTAGAATGATGTATATCTGGAAATCAAATTTGAGATCAGCCAACGTGCGTTGAAAACAGTGACAAAATTTATGGTTAATAAACGTAGGAACCTAAATCGCCACATTTCTTCTATAACTTTCTACCACGTGGATCTATATGGATCTATGTAACGTGAAAGAAAAAAGTGACCTTAAAGACCAAGAATTACAAAAAAAAAAAAACAAAGTATTTAGTGTTTTCCTACCTGGACCAAAAAACTTTTATGTAAGCAAATTGCTTACGCTATGTAAATATCTTCGGTAACTGAAAAAATAACCAAACGTACACATGTGTCTGTCGTGTAATATTTATAACCGTTCGCATAAACGATGATTGCGTTACATTAACAAATATGAATATTATATGCCGACTGGAGCAAATATAATTTTCAAAGTTAACACGTAATTGCAGAATTCAAACGAATGGATCGCCAACATAAACATACAAATATGGTGGAGGGGCACGTAACGCGTAAACGATCAATGACTAAAATTTGTACGATCTTCCTGCTATCATCGACGCCGTTTATGGATATAATAACAATGAAAACATTGTCAACAACTGACGTCTGGTGTGATATCACGTTGTTTCATGCTCTCGTGATCTTTATTATTAATTGAATATATTTCTCAGACAATAGAACATCGAAAGAAATAGTTACGCTCTGTTGGCAGCATAACTAAATAAAGATCATTTCGGAGAAGTAGGTTTTGCCTATCTATGTATATAGTTCGAGGGTAACTAGCGCGAAGTTTGTCGCAAACAACCATTAATTCGCACGCGCGAACACATTTGGCTGCCAGTTATAATCTACAATATATACTCGAAATATTCGATGAATTCGTTTCACTTATCTTCAACGTTACATTCTTTTTCTTCTTTTTTCCATTTCTTAACAGCATCTCGCATAGTATGTTCATCGAGAACATTCATTTCGCGCTCGAGCATGAATGCGAGCAAATTAAAAAAGAGCTACGTTCACGTTGGAAAATATCCGCTTGTTATTTCAACGATACGGATACGTGAATTCTTCTCGAGTTAGACAGTGTCAAAAGAAATCACGAGCACCGCCCGAGCGAGCCGCTTATAACTCGCACGTTTAAGAATTTCGCTATCTGAAAATAGACTAATTGACTTATGTAATTCGGTAAACGCGGTCCCTCGGTTTTCAAGCGGCAGCGGAACAACACGATTTCCACGACGAAAACGACGAACGCGTTACGCGAGAGGATCTTTGATCTCGCCGGTTGCTCGCATCCGCGAGAGGCAATGTGTTGTGTACACCCCTTCTTATCGCCCGGGCGTATTCGTGGGGAACCCTTTCGCGAGGGGACGGATGCGGCCAGTCGAATGATTAGCGAGCAGCATCCGGCGCCGATCTAAAAGCCTCTCTCTTCTTCTCTCGCGTATAAGCGAGTCGAAGACCAGGATTAACAGTCGCGGAGATTTCAGACGCGTCTAACATACCGATTCTCGAGTGGCCAGGAATGGGAGGATCCCACTCGACGACCACTGACGTTTATTACACGTTCGTAAATCATTCTAGTAAATATCCGCGAATGCGTGCAACATGGGAACAACGTCTGGGGTTTAAGTCTGGGGCACGATGTTGAACAAATCGCAAAGTATTTCACCCGACTGGTGAAAATTGGCGCGGGGCGGAGCCTAAGAGTTTTTGTGCTTGGAAAAGCGCAGGCGATATATCGCCTTCCTCCGGGTTACCGGCCCTCTGATCAATATTAATACGTGACACCGGCGAGAGGGCGAACTGGCAATACGCACACATACTTGCTACGGTACGAAGAATGAATAGAGAGAAAAAAAAAAGAAAAAGAAAAAAAAGAACGGAAGAAAGGGAGAGAGAAAAGAAAAATTATATCACGCTTGAAATGCTACGTAAGACAGACGAACGACAAGAGAACAGACGAAACAGTAAGTAAAAGAAAGAGAAGCCAGGCCTGAGAAAGGGAGGAAAAGGAGAGAAACACCGCTGTTGATAAATGTGTATTTACCGCCAATCTAGGAACGTCCAGTGTCTCGTCGGTGCAGCCCACCTCGATGGTTGAAACGCGACGATACAGACCCTTGTTGTTTCTTGCCCTAGCACGCAACATGCAACACTTTGTACTCTCCGTTGACCGGTCCAGGGCACGTCATCGATAAAATCGTTCGCGAGAAATCACGGTGGCTACTGTCAAACGATTTTCAGAAGGGCGCGGAGATCAGGGTTGAGGCACTCGCGGTTCACTCACGTACACGCACTTTTCTTGTCGATCGTAATGCTTTAGCGATTCTCTGTACGCATACGAGGCAACGGTTGTATAATAATCACTGTTGTTACCGTCGCGTATATTACCGTGCGGAGATCTCGCCGTTTCTCGATATTACGCGAACCCGTTACTATCAATGAAGATTCGAAGAATTGTTAGCATACTTACGAGTATCGGTACAAGCGGAATCGTTACGGAACAATTCGACCTCGTATGTACGGTCACGATACGTCCGCGTATTGCATTCTTTCAAGATCAACTGCGGGATCACGATTTTTAGTTCTCTAACTTTAGTGGTGCCCCCCTGACATGTAAAATCCAGGAATACGCAGTAGATAGAAAGCCGTTCCTACTTGCGTTTCTAGTAGCATTTTCATGTAGCGACAAGAAAAGGAATTAGATTTCTGCCTTTACGTCAAAAGTTCGTCTAACAAATAATAGTCATTTGTTAATTTGTTATTATTCTTAAACGTAAAATTAATGTTAAGATTAACAACAATTTTGATAGAGTTTAAGGAGCTTTAAGAAAGTGCTGTACAATTTTTATGAAACACATATATTTCCTTTATAAAATACTCCACAATTTTGCCCCATTATTCTTGTACTATATATAACTTGTTAATAAAGATACATTTTTATTTTATTTATGGGTAACGTGAAATTTAAAAAAGAAACAAATGATATAAAATTTTGTTTATTTAATAATAAAAATATATAAAAAATAATTTCATTTTAGTAATTTGCGATATTTTAAAATTAAGAATGTTAGTATATAATAAATAATATAAAATTATTAAAATTATAAGATTACAAACACAGTAGAATATAATACAATATGTGTATTACAGAAATATTTGATATTTTTGAAAATATTAAAACACCTATTATGTATATATATTGTACATATTTATCTGTAAAATAAACGTATTCATAGATATATATTAACACTTGCATTAACTGAAATAAAATTAGTGACTAATAAATTAAAGTAATCTCATACTAAGCTCATAATTAAGGCACAAAAGAAAAGATTATGAAAAGTTATTTGTCAGAATTCTCATCTGAATCTTCAACCAAAATTATGTCATACCCTGGCAATGTTCTTGGATCAAATGTCTTTTGAAAGCACTTTTGGAAAATTAAACGAGCCTTTTTATTTGGTGGAGATGGCGAATTTGGAATTTTGTCTTCAAATAGATCAGATTGATCATCATCCAAATTCTCTTCTTTGTTAATATCACTGTTATTAGATTTCCTTTTTGTTACTGTAGGAAATGGAGAATTCACTAATTTTTTCCCACTTATAGTCGTTTTATTAAAGTTCGTAATTATATCAGAATTATACGAAGAAGTTTGAAATTCTTCATCAATATTTTGTTCTATTGGAAGATTGCTTATTCTATTTACATTTTGGTTACCTTCTGTAGATGTACTAGCTTGTATTATCTGTTCTTCCATCAAATGTGGATGTGATTTTTTGTGAATATCATTTCCTAGTGTAGATTTAATTGATTTATCTTGAATTTTATTACTAGATTTGTTATTATTTCTCTTAGGAACTCGTTTGTTTTTTGCCCTTCCTCTTACAGATGTTTCTTGTGGTTTATTAGTTAATATTGTTTCTGCTTGACTATCTAAATCGGAACACAATGTTGACAACACTAAATTCACCTCAAAAGATTGATTTTTTAACGCAAATATAACAGGTCTGAAAAACATTAATAAATATTTTATTCATGTATAACATTTCATTTCAAATACATGTAATTTAAAGGAACTAGGATTTAAATTATTAATTTTGTACCTTCCTGCTTCTTCAAAATATATACTAATTGGTGTAACTACAGACTCTGCGAAATTTAAGAAAGACTTAAATTCCTTTACACAAAAAGTAATTGATGTTTCACTACCAATATCATATCGATCAAATTCTCCCTTTCCAAGTGCAAATTGTGTTCGTATTGTATTTGATAAACCTAGGAAATATTTTTATTTTATATTATACAGACAAACTACTTTTATTATTGAAATTTACCTGAGGTATCATCAACATAATTTCTTAATAATAGCTTTTGTGCACAAACTTCAAGTGTTATTTCAACTAAATTTTGATGAAAATTTTGCATTGCATCTCCTAATACTTGCGATTGAGATGAAAGTTTAATTGATGCAGAATCCTTATTATATGTAGTCTGAAAAATATAAAAGAAAAAAGATAATAAGACATAAAAACATGAATGATTTATTATGTACATATGATACGTACTTGTAATACTTCACAATCTAATATAGGCAACAAATGAGTTTTAGTAATACCATTCTTATATTTTAAAATAAACAAAATTTCAGATGCATCTGACTCTAAGTTAATGTGACATGTTTCTACTTGTTTGTCTATTAAATTTATAGATTTAAATACAGCTATCGCACTCTGTAAAATAGGGATATTATTATTTGTAACATTGAAATACAATGAAATTTTATTACCCTCATTGAAATTTTACATTTCAATGCATCATTTTCTTGTAAATCGCCATAAACATAATATGAAAAATAACTTCTGAGGAATGTAAAATCAGCATAGGCTGAATTTGGCATATTAACAGTACGAAATGATAAAGTATTTTCATGTGGTTCTATGTACATTTCATCTCCAATTTTGGTTAATGCATGTATAGCCTTTGCTAAAACTAATAAATGTTTCATATTAATATTGGTTTTAAATAAATATCTTTAAATAAGACACCAGCAAAATATAACCTAAGTAAAACCAACATACTTTTTACATTAGCTCCTGCTACAACACACTTCATGTTAAATTTCCTTCATTACACTATTTCTTAGGAATAAAACATTAAATAATATTAAATTTAGTAATTATCAGAAAAGAAATAACAAAAGAAATTCATAATATTATACGTAAAATGAACTGTGGACAATTGAGTTAAGTAATCATAACAAAAATATTTGTTCATATATCCAAGATACAAATAATTGATGTAAATAAATAATAATTATAAATGTATATTTTGTAAGAATTATCTACATTATTAGCAAATATAAACTTTGAATAAGAATATAAAGTTTATATTTTAGCGCATTGTAAAACAATCGACAATTAATAGGATCTCGAATCTCGAAAATCGAACGCTTATCTGTCAAACATATATGCACCTACTACCGATAGTGCGTTTGACATTTAATTAGTTTCTGTTTTTCCCAAGTAACAAATGCAATAAAATAAATATCAACACAAAAAAATATATAGGAATTTTAAAAATATTATTAAATTCGTCATGGTGAGTACATGAAACAAAATATTGATAACAGAAATTGATTAATAAACCTAACCTCAAGGAAATATTATAAAAATTATATATATATTTATATAATTTTATTGTGTGTACCAATAATATTATATAATTTTATATAACTGTTTATTGTGTGTACTAATAATGTTTGATATTTATAGCTTGTTTTAGTATTGGGAGATTTACACATTCCACATAGATGTAGTAGTCTTCCAAGTAAATTTAAGAAATTATTGGTGCCTGGTAGAATACAACATATTCTATGTACAGGTAATCTTTGTACAAAAGAATCATATGATTATTTGAAAACATTAGCCAGTGATGTTCATGTTGTTAGAGGAGACTTTGATGAGGTATATTTTATTTATCATTCATTTAATATTGTTGTAACTTAATAATATTGTACATTTCATTATTTTCTTTTATACAGAATTTAAATTATCCAGAACAAAAAGTAGTCACTGTTGGTCAATTTAGAATAGGTTTGTCGCATGGACATCAAGTGGTACCATGGGGAGATCCAGAATCATTAGCTTTAATTCAAAGACAATTAGATGTTGATATTTTAATATCAGGCCACACACATAAATTTGAAGCATATGAGCATGAAAATAAATTTTATATTAATCCTGGTTCTGCAACAGGGGCATATAATCCTCTTGACACGTAAGGTTTTATGCATATAGTATAAAGTAAATTGTAAATGTTGCTTACATTATTATACATTTCTTTCATTATATTTCATTAATCATATATTATATTTATAGGTCAGTTATTCCATCTTTTGTTCTAATGGATATTCAAAGTTCAACAGTTGTAACTTATGTCTATCAACTTGTTGGTGATGAAGTAAAAGTTGAACGAATTGAATACAAAAAGAATTAAAATACATTTGAGAATTACAATATAATATATATATGTGTGTATATGTGTATCATTTATATACATATATATATATGATGAATTGATAATGAAATTTCATAATGAAATTCAACATTGATCTATATATAATCCATTTAGCTGTATTATTATTTAAGCATTTATATAAAAATATAAATTGTATATTTTACATTTGATATAAATAAAATGAAACTACAAGATAAAAATGATCATATTTTTTATTTAATAAATATAAATTATGACTCGAATTATAATTTTTATTTTTTATAGTATTTTATAGAATTTGCTAAAAACATGTTTTTTCATGTTACATTGCATTAATCATTCTGAATAAAACTTGCATCAATAAACTAAATCGTACAATGCTTTCCGTCACGTATGCTTATTTACGTTCATTTAAGTACACGTGTATGTCAACCTGACCTACTTTTTATTCATTGAAATTTCTTTGTGTGTATTGACATCTGATCTTTATATTTTCAATCATTCTTTCTTTTCGAATTTTATTCGTGTCTAAAACGGACTGATCAAACATAAAATTTTCTCTAACATTGCGATAACTATAAACGCATAGGCGTAGAATGTAAAACATATATAAAATGTTTCTCTCAATGTTTATTAATTATTTTTATACATTGTGTTACGTTAATTGATATTGAAATTCAAATAGAACATTGTTTAATGCTTGTTAAAGATTTTATTAATATTTATATTTTTAAATATTTTATTTCTTCGTGTTATTAATTGTGTTAATATGTACACTTGTGACTTTATCTACGAAAAGAAAGTGACGTGCAGGAACACTCGTAGTCAGTGTACCATAATCCCAAACATTGAGAAAAAAAAGGGGGACAGAGCACTGTTGCGCAAGCGCAAGGAACAGAGAGGAGAATTTAAGACCGATCCATCAAAAAGGGTCCGCTATTCTTCTCAGCTTCAGTATCAAGTCCCAAACGATTTTAAGTAGAATCTAATTTTGTGTGACAAAAAGTTCTCTTGAATCTTCAGTTAAAATGACAGCAACATTATTACGAACTGATCTACGATTTCTAATTTCCAATAAGCGTTTTAAGAAAAGAACTATTTCAGCTTTGTACTGTGGAATATCAAAAAAACAAAATATTTTACTAAACTACAATCAGGTAATTTTTTTCGTATATTATACATAAAGATTAATGTATATAACAAATTTTTTTAAGAAATATTTTGTTTACAATATTAAAAATAATGTTAATACGAAATAATAAATATTATTAAGTAACGTTAATATGAAATAATATTAATATTAATTAATGAAAACAGTAAATAAATAATCGTTTTTAAATGTTATTTAAGCGCGAGTTCTTCTAACTTTAAGAAAATTTGAATATTTTATATATTCATTTTTACTTTTTTCAAATTGTTTATCGAGGATTAAGTTATGTATTATTTATAAGAACAGATTATAATAAATATATAATATTATGTGCTACTTCATTTTGTATATAAATGAATGTTAATTTTATCATTATTATATTTTATTTTATACTTATAAAAATCGAAATATCGATTTTTGATATATTACTCAATGTAATATTATGTTTATTATGTATATTACTCAAATGCAAAAATTTGAGTAATATTTTTAATAGTGGTGTTATATATTATTAAATTGTTCTAATTTACTAAGGTTAAATTTTTTTTTCTTCGAGCTTTTACGTTGCATCGGAGTTCATTGAACTATGTATTTACGATGTTAACATGATCGCTGTGATGTGACGTCATAATGTAATTAGATATAATACAATTATCATAATCAAATAATTTTTGAAACATTTTATTTATACAAGGAATATATAAACAAAATGTTTTATTTCCAGTTTTGTAAAATAGTTCCGCTAACATATAGTACAAGAAGCGTATATCAGACGGATATTTCTGTAAATGAACAAGAAATTGATAATGATTCTGACGCCAAACAAGAAAGGGTAAGGCATTTTTTTGTCAAATTCTTATTACTTAAAATGTTTTAATACATTAGAGCTTTTCCTATTTATCAGGGACAAACACTTTTTTGGAGAAGGAAAATGCGGACGTTGCATAATCATTTAGACGTTGATAAAGATGGAGTTATTAGTTACGATGATTTTATATTATTTGAGAAAAGATTTTCTAATTTAGGACACTTGACTCCAGAAGCAAAAACTGAATTCAAAACAATATTGAATGTAAGTCAATCTCTTTTGTGTGCATTATATAAGAAAATATATATTATATATTTGTATATTTATTTATACATAGGAAATGTGGGAAGAACAATGGGGAGAAATTAGTTCATATAATCTTATTTGCATTGAAAAATATTTGGGAAAAATGCAACATGTTCTTAATGATTCAGCATTGAAAAGAAAATGTCATCATTTTTTGCCGTTTTTATTCAAAGTATGTTTTTAAAAATATGCTTTTATATAAATAAATATTTGTTAAAAAATATTTTCAAAATATTATCAAATATAAAATTCCAGGCAGTAGATAAAGATCAAAGTGGTGAAATTTCACAACAAGAATTTCAGTTGTTTTTCCAATGTTTAGGACTTACACGTGATGTAAGTAGAATTGCACATTTCCTTTCATGATTATTAAAACAATGTTAAATTAATGAATCAATTAAATTAAAACATTCATTATAGGATGCAATTATTTCCTTCAGCCATATTGATACTAATGATGATGGTAAAATTAGTTTTGATGAATTTATAACATTGGGTCGTGAATTTTTCTTAACAGAAGACCCAACAAAACCTAGTAAATATTTCTGGGGTCCATTGGTGGATTAAAATTCTGATTCCAATCCTGTAATTTGTGATAGTACAACAGTATATATTAAGTGTTTTTATAGTGATAATTTTTTGACCTTATTCGTAAAATAGTTAAGTAATAAAATATAAATTTTTATACTATAATATACGATATGTTATGCAAGTAAGAAAATTTATAAATAAAAGTCGCGTAATGGTTGAAAAATTTGTATAAGACTCTTTTTTGTTAAAAAGTATAATAGTTTAATTACAAATATAAATACTCACTTTTACAAATACAAGTAATTGTATGAAAATAAATAAATCACCAATTATATAATTACTTTGACTTCCTAAGAGAAAAACCTTCACCAGTGAATGCTTTAAATTCATCTGGATCTTTGGCCTGTAAAAATATATATGTATTTGTATAAAAATAAAGTAACATACAAATAATATTTCAACTTACCTCTTTATTATTAATAGGTTTAATAATACGTAAAAACGTAATTGTTCCTACTTTATAATCATAATCTGGTATTCCTCTAACATAAGTTGGTTTACTTGTAGTAACTTCTGGTTTTGCAAAATCTCTTCGTTTTTTGCCATCTAGTCTATTACCTTCTCCTTTGAATGGCACAAAACCAGATGGTGCTGGCATTAAATCTGCAGGATCCATTACATTTTCATCTTTTGTAGTTTCTTTTTCTACATATCCCAATGGTGGAGCAAATTCAACATTCATATCACATTCTATGATAGTAACTGCTGGACCAGGTCTTGTTTCCAAAACACACATTTCATATATTCTTTGATTATATTTTATAGCAATAATGTCACCTGTTGTGAGACAAGCGAAATTTCTTAATCCATTTTCTAAAACAGCTTTAGGATTTGTAATGTCTAAAAAGTCTTCAGATTGTGGTTGAAAACGTGAAAATGTTGCAACAGGCAAAGTTACACTTTCAACATTTATTAATTCTCCCTCTTGTAACAAAAGATTATACATCATCTGCGAATAATTGTAGAATAACACAATTAAGAATTTTCAATCAACAACAAAGTACTAAGAATTTGAACCTACCCAACAAGGTAAATAAACTCTTCCTTCATCTGCAACAAATTCTAAAACTCCACAATGAGTGATTCTATTTGTTTTTTCATTACTTAATCTGAATAACATAGGAAATCTAATATTTAATCTCGTAAGATGCTCCAAAGCTGAGGGTGGCATAATAACTGAAAAACAATTAAAAATCTTACACCTTGTTCACTGAGAGAAATCGTGAGAAATTTTTTTGATATATATACTTTTTCCTCCACGTTCTACATCTCGACGGTATGTACCCGGTAACATTGATACAGAAAAACATCTGTAATGATTGTTGAAAGGTCTGACAATCTCCGGAAACATGTTAAATCCGAACTGAAAGTGAAAAGTCATTTTAATCAAAACAACATAACCTTACTTTATTTTTAAAAAATCATCGAACAGAACATGTCTCGTCTCTATTTCTCTTTTCACTTTCAGGTTTTTTTTACCATATTTACGTATTTGTTGCAGCACTCTTTCGAAGACCTATGAATAATAGAATTTTTTAGAAAATATTAAATTTAAATTCACGTATCACTGTGACATACACAAATATGCCTGAACTTGGTAAAGTTAAAGAAATATCGATAGCATATCGATTATTATCGTAAACTTCCACTATCGAAAATATTCATCGATATTATTTTCGATTTGAATCGTACCGAAATATCCCAAGCAATTGAAATTTAATTTGAAACTTTCAAATTAATTCTAATGCTTATAATTTAAAAAATAATAATAATTCATTGAATCTTTAGAACATTTAATATTAATTTCATAACATTTTTATTTAAATATTTTTTTTAACGATAAAAGTACTCATAAGTATACATAATATAAAAATTATTATACTATATTAGTGCATGATTATTAATATGTAATACACTGCCTGCAGAGTGCTCTTATAAAAATAATATGCGAGATTAAATGCATTTGATACAAAATATATTTTTATACTGCTTATGTATATAACGTATTTAAAAATTAAAAACAAGATTTAATACATATTCTTAAAAACTGGTAGAAATGTTTTACTATTTTGAAACATCGTGTATAGATTTTGCAATATATTCCACATTTTTTGATGTTACACCTGCCATAGATATTCTACCATCCTTTGTCAAATATATGTGATGATTATTTATAAGTTTTTCTACCTGTAAAATAAACAGTAAAAGAATTAAACTATATTATATTGTACATGTATCAACAGCAGTAACTAACAATGATAGTACCTGATCAGGCTTAAGACCAGTAAAACAAAACATTCCAATTTGGTCTGTAATATGTTTCCAATTACGGACACTACCCGCCTTTTTAAGATCATCAACCAATTTTTGACGTACAGATATAATACGATTAGCCATTGTTTTTATATCAATCATCCATTGGTCCGTCAATTGGGAATCTTTTAAGATTTCACAAACAATTCTGGCACCATGAATCGGAGGATTAGAATACATTGGTCTAATTATACGCTTTAATTGCGATAAAACACGATCTGCTTCATCTTTGGTAGCACAAACCATTGTAAATGCTCCTATACGTTCACCTACAAAAATCAATAATTTTTAAGTGTTTCCATTTATCAGAAAAGATTGTTACGAAATTTTTATTTCATATACTTACCATATAAACCCATGTTTTTAGCATATGATTGAGTCAGAGCAAGTTGAATTCCTTCTTCTACAAAATGTCTTAAGCCAAAAGCATCTTTCTCTAGACTACCTAAAATTTACATCAATATATCTTTTAATATACAGATTTGTACTATTTAATTATTAATTTTTTATATATTGTTCTACCTGTACTACTAAATTATTAATTTTTTATGTATTGTTCTACCTGTAGCAAAACCTTGATACGCCATGTCAAAAAAAGGAAAATGGTTTTTTTTCTTTATTAATTCTGCTAATTCTTTCCATTGTTCTGGTTTAGGATCAACACCAGTAGGATTATGAGCACATGCATGAAGAAGAATAATGGACTTATCTGGAATTGTCTATAAAACATAATATTACAAATAAAATTTATATCATTTAAAATATTATTATATTATTTATATATCATTTAAAATATTTATATATTACTAACACATAAATCTTCTAAAAGACTTTTATGATCCAATCCACATGTTTCTGGATCATAATAACGATACTGTTTTACTGGAAGTCCACATAATGTAAATACAGGAGTATGATTTCCCCATGTAGGTACTGGTAAATATATTTCTTTATTGCCACTAAAATAACGCGAGAAAAAATGTCCTCCGACACAAAGCCCTCCTGTACCAGAAAGTGTTTGAACAGTAACAGTCTACAAAGTATTATAATTATAAATAAATCATATAGCATGTAATACATGTAATACATACCAAACCTTCCTTAATAACATTACTGTGTTCACCAAGTGCTAACAGAATGCTTTGTTTACAAAATTCTGCATTTCCTGCAATTGTTGAATATTCTTTATCCATATTTCTATTTCTAATTTTTTCTTCTGCCTATAATATAGTTGATTCTATTAAATTAATAAGTTACATTAACTAAACTTATAATTGAGTTATAATACATACTTTTTTTACACTTGGCAAAATAAATGGTTTAGTATCATCATCTCGATAAGCGCCAACTCCTAAATTAACTTTATTTGGGTGTGTATCTGCTTTAAATCTCTCTGTAAGACCTAATATTGGATCCGGTGGACCCATCTCTACATTATCCCACCATGAACTACAACATATAAAATATTTTAATGTTAATTAAATTCACACGTAAAATAAATTTTATGACAGAGAAAGATAAATTAGTGCTATTTTTAAATATTTCATGCTGCTAAGTTTCTTTTTAAAAAATTTCTAATATGGAAGAATTCCTAATTTGTATTTTATAGTATAAAGGTTAAAAAGGTCAATCAATTTTTTAAAATATAAATCTTACCTTATTGACCTAATATTATTCAAACTAAGATTGCGGTTATTTTTAAATAACTTGCATGTAAATGGAAATTTAATTAGCTTCTTACTATGTACCATTTTAGCAGTAATATAATACGACATCGTTCCATTCAACATCTGGATCATTTCTGATATATGGCGAATGTAAAATTTGCTAATGCTTATCGTTTATACAAGGTGTTTCATAAGTTGTTGAGCGGGAAAATGTGAGTTGTAGATAGAAATAAAATGAAATATGATACGAATGATTTATGAAAGATCATAATAATAAAAAATGATATCTGAAAAAAATAATAATAGATTTACTTTTGCTGCGATAAATATACAAAATAAAATAAAATAAAATAAAAATAAAAATAAAAATAAAAATAAAAATAAATAAATAATTGTATTTCATGGTGCAAATTGATTTACTGAAGTAAAGTTTATTTTTTCTGAAATAAATTTAATAATTATATTTCAATAGTATTTTAATATGTATTTTCTCTGTAAAGTCACAGTCGAGGTTCATATACCTCGTCTGTGGTAAAATATAATAATTCATTTATATATATAATATATAATCCATTTCTATTAATAGAATCTTATGATATTGTTATGTATTTAGCGGTCATTTAAAAATTTGCTTAAAATGGATTATGGTACACATGAAACACTAATTCTGATGATTAATGCGTGCAAAATTTTAAGATAATTAGAAGTGAAGTTGACTACAAAGTTTATTCTAAGGAGTAAAGTATATTAAATAATTATATAATTACATGCCCGCTTTGTAAAAATATTTTTCTATTCTTATGATATATTAAGATTTTTTAAATTATTTGTAAGTTCCTAGATATATATACATCTTTCTTTGTGTACTATATGTTTTTTTTACAATCATAATTAATATTTCGTAAAACTATGTTTGAAATGTATAAAAAATGTATAAAAAAAATTTATTAATTCATATTCACATTCGATAATTTAAATGATTATACATATATATATTTCTTCATACACATTTCTGCGTTTACGCCCGCTCTCATACTTACATATCTTGATAAGACAACTTCATATTATTGGCTACTCCATATTATTGTTTACTCCATAAAGTTTTCAAATAACGCAGCTTCAATGTATTTCTATTTTTCAATCTGTTATCTAAGAAATGAACTTGATATTTGTGTAATCTCTAATTTATCAGCTATGTAAATTAAACAAAAGTGAACATTTATGTATATATGTACATGTCACTTATACATGTAACATAATTTTGTAAGAATCGATTGTATTTGTTCAATTTGTATTAATGTATATTTTCCGATAAAACTAAGTTGTTAAATATTCATAACAGATTGACTTGTCTTTAATAATCTCATGAAATTAATGATGACTTGATCTCGGAAACTTCCAGTTCCACGATAATCTTAGGAAACTCAGGAAGTGTAACATACGAATTTATTTTTATTTTTTGCTACTGATCTGCTATTAAAATTAAAAAAAAATATGTTTAATACTATTTTATACATTTTCAATATATGTTAACAACAATAATTATTTCCGAACGAAATTATTTGATGAGAAATGCAAATGCAAATACCTTTAATTCAAGATGAAAAAACAAATTCATCTTGGTCCAGGTAATTATTTTATATAACGAATGTCTACATTTAAAACATTTCTTATTATTTTATAAGATTATTTTATGTTTTAATGATGTATACTAAAATTATGAAGTGGATTTTAGGAAAGAGAGGCGAAAATGGTTTTTATCATTATTGTGTGGTACTTGTCTCATATATGCTACAAGAACATCTGTTCCTTTATTAATGCCAATTATAAGTAAAGAGAAACAATGGTCTAAACCTGACTCTGGAGTAATATTGTCTAGCTTTTTTTGGGGTTATACATTAACTCAAGTTGCCAGTGGTTATATTAGTGATAGAATTGGTGGACAAAAAATATTATTGATTTCTGCTCTTGGATGGTCTATGACAACATTTTTTATGCCAGGAGTCATAGAACTTGTTTCAAAAAGTGATAGCTCTGTATTATTAGTAGCAACAGTAAGAATGATAAATGGTGCATTTCAAGGTATTCTTGTTAAATTGATAAAGTAAACAAATAAAAGATATAAAAGATGATTTGTTACTTACACATATATTGTAGGAATGCATTTTCCCAGTATGATTAGTTTAATAAGCCAACGAATGCATGAAACAGAAAGAGCCTCATTCTTTAGTTTATTAACGTCAGGATCTGCCCTTGGTACATTGCTTACTGGATCTTTAGGTTCTTATTTGTTGGAAAATTATAACTGGGTAATAGTGTTTCAAACATTAGGTAAATAAATCTATAATTATGTTATTTATATTAATATTAACATTTATTTAATTAATTTACAGTGATCCAACTAACATATGTATGTTATATTTTTAGCAATAATGTTAATTTAACAATATATTGGTTTGAATTATAAATTTTGTATATTTGTTATGCAAACATTAGCTTTAAAATTCTAAATAATTATACAAATGTGAATCATAATGTATTAAATATATATTTTTATTTATTATTTTTTATTAATAAATTTGTTATTTTAGGAGGCATGAGCTTGGCATGGACATTGCTATTAAGTTACCATACTCTACCTATTAAGGAAAAAACAGCTTCTACTAAATCAGCAACTAACTACACTTTGCCTTGGTTGAAGCTTTTAAAAAAGCCTCCATTCTGGTAATCATTGTGCATGGGATCAATTTGAATTCAATTATCATACAATTCACACAATTTCTGACACAAATCTTAATATAAAAAGTATATAAAGTTATATGAATTTATAAAAATATAGTTATAAATTTTATTTTATATAAATTTTTCACATTGAGTACTATTTTCAGGTCATGTGTAATAGGTCATGCTTGTCAAAATAACTGTTTCTTTGTACTGTTATCCTGGATGCCAATGTATTTTCATGATACATTTCCAGAAGTAAAGGTAATTTATTATTAATAAACATTTGTATTATATATAATTTGACCATATAATATGTTAAGAATCCTTTTTATTACTTCTAGGGTTGGGTTGTAAACATGGTGCCGTGGCTATCTATGCTGCCTTGTACATTTTTTGGTAAAGCTCTTTCTGAAAAAATAATAAAAGCAGGATATTCCATTACAGTGACACGTAAAATAATTGAAACAATATGTTTTTTAACGGAAATTATAAGTTTATTATTTTTAGGTACGCTTATAATAGTGTGTAGAGTATGTAGAGAAGTTAGAAAAAATAGTTTATTTTATTTTAATTTTAAAATAATATTTCAGCAAAAGTAGAAACTTTTCAAAGTGCAATAATTTGTCTTGCATTTATAATTGGTGGATCAGGTTTTCATAATAACGCAATTGCAGTAAATCCTTCAGATCTTGCACCAAAACATTCTGGAAGTGTATTTGGATTAATGAATACTGTTGGTGCCATACCTGGTACATAAATCTTTTACACGGTATATAAACCTGAAATTTGTGCTATTAATCAAAAATTTACCAATAGAAATATTTTCAGGATTTCTCGGGGTGTACTTTTCTGGATATATATTACATGTAACTCGCAGCTGGCCTGTTGTATTTATATTTATTGCTATAATAGATGCTTTAGGATGTATAATATATTTGTTATTTGGTTCTGGTCAAGCAATTATATAAAATGCCATCAGATTTATTATTCTTTTATTATCCTTATTGCTCTTTTATTGTAAATAAATCCTTGAAATTCGAAAGAATTAATAAAACAATAATATTAACTACGTTGTATTAATATTACGAGAAATTTCGAAAATAATAAAAAAATTTGGTTTAAATAACCGATTACTTGATCTTGTTTAAAACTTTCACACGTTACATTTAATTAATATTGTAATTATAAAAATTTTCGTCTAAAAAACGTCTAAAGAAAACATCAACATGCGATATAAATTTGATAAGATAACTACTCAAAATGATATCTAATGTCTAATGAAGAGATCCAATAATATCTATGTGTGATTTTCTGGTGTATGATGTTAAAACGCAATCGATTACAATTTCGAGTGGTAATTGTCTACCAATCGTTACACAATGTTTTACGAAAATAAATTTTCGCGTATTACGTCAAATGTTAAAATGTTCTTTTAATTGACGATGAATAAAAGGGGTAGCCAATGCAATTGATCGGTACATGTGATCGCCACCTACATGTAAATGCTTCTTTATTGTAGATCGGAGCAGCAAGTGCCTGATGCCTTTTTTAACGCGAGCATGTGAACGGATCTCGAGACTCGACTTTTCGACTTGGAACATCTCCTGAGAATTAATGTACGCAGTAGGGACAATTGCAGAGGTGGAGTTTTATTTTTAACGGGACAATCGTGTACTTGTCTGCGCGAGGTTTTTGACGAACGTATGATTTGTTCGTTGACGCTTGCCGTTTTCACCGATCGTTCGGTCGTGCCTGCCTCTGCCTGCTGCCGCGAATGTGGATACTTCACAGTGTGCTGTACTGCTGCTGCCGCCGCTGTGCGTTTGAACTGCTCTCCACGGCTGATCGCCTTTGGATTTTAACAAATCTTTCATATTCGTGAACGCTTTGAAACTGGTTCGTTATTGTACCAGACCCCGCCGCGATTGTCACTTGATAGCAACACCCGAGGCGCCAAAGCTGTCCGCATCGGCGCTTTCTTTAGCCCAAGTGGTATCAATGTTGTCTGGCAATGGTGTGTAAGGAGAACGTGGTATCATGGTTTGGGAATCTGTCCAGGTAATAGATAATATCAACTCCTTCCCTAACTAATGCCATACCCCTATTCGGAAACGAATTGCTACAGTTCTCTTTGCTCTTAGCACGCCGTTTCGTTTCTCACTATGACCTCTTCATCCTTACCAAATTTCGAACTAACCAAAAAGAACGTTCCGCAATTTCATCTTAGTTCTATGTAAAAAATGTAACGTGAACATATTAGTAAGTAAGAAATTATACGGACGTCGGTTTTCGTTAATGTTTCATTTGCTCTATCATCAGTACATCACTTTTCTGTTTATTGTACAGGAGTACCAAGTATGGTAGCAACTGTTTTTCTCTATTTTCGCGTGTAATCAAGATTTAATGAATTGATAATTAAATCCATATTCGTTTTGAATGTATAAAATATTATATACATATATATACATATATGTATATATATATATATATATATATATATATATACATATTTTATATTGTTATCAATAGCAGTATCATTCTAATTTTCTATTGAATATGTATTTTAATAAAATTTTCGAAAGTCTGTTATTAATAATCGAAAGATTAAGCACTATGTTACAAAAGATTATGTATGTTTTAAATTGTTATTTTTACTGCTGTAATTAAATTGCTACTCTGATATGATTTTAACATTTTAAGTTTCAATAATTTGATGGAATAATCAATATTAATTGTCATTTTATTTGATAATTTTTAATAAATAATACAGTTGTCTCCTTTATGATATCTTATATATTTTTTACATATAAATATAAATAATATAAATTATAAAATACTACGATAAAATTCATAAAAAATTGTTCACAAATAATTATCCTGATTGATATTTCTATTAATATTTTGTTACTTAATAATATTTAATCATTTTTATTAACTATACTTTTATGTTGATATTGTATATATATGCACACACACACGCGCGCGCGCGCGCACGCGCGCACACACACACACACATATTTTTATATTTTTCAAGATACTTTAAAATATTTTAAAATAAATGAAAAAAGGAATTATTACAATTTATTGTTTATAAAAAAATATATTTATATATGTGCAGTTATAAACGAATCGATGTCATGTGCACGTTATTAAACATGTGCCTGCCATTTGAAGTACGATACCTTGGCACTTGTGTAGAGGATATTGGTAAACGGGATTACAATGATCTCCGTGATACTGAACATCATGCAAACAGTGCCTCTGATCTCGCAGAGTTAACAACCTTAGGTGTGGCAGATAAGCGCACACGAAGAAAACTTGCTCTCTATATGGCATTATTACATTCATGTAATTATGCATGTGCTGTAATCTTGTACAAGAATTTATCAAATTTTGACTATCAAGAAATCTCTAACCTATTAAATGGGACCACCTTTACACCGGATGATCAACCTTTAGAAGAGCTGCTCTTATTGTATACAATGGCTTTAAATCATCCAGCATTTACTTATGAGCAGAAAAGTGTCTTCGGTAATATTTATATAAAGCTTCAAGAAGAAGAAGCTCGTCTGAATCTCTCAAAATCAAATTCATCTTATAAACAAGTATGTATAATTTTTCTGTATTAAATACATTTACTGATATAATTAAATATTTTTATTATTTTTATATTTATACCTGTTGTGATAATAGGGTTGCGCACCATGTATAAATACAAATGAAAGATTAATGGACACAGAGATGCAAGGCAATTGTATGATGGCTCCACCACCAATGCAAACTTATCATGGTAATTGGTGCATAATGTAGTATGTGCATGCATATGTTTGTTATGTACATATGCGTATTAATATTGATATCTTTTATAAAATATTTGTAGGAGAAATGACAATGAGAAATAATATGGTAACTGGAGTACCTCCTGGTCTTTCCATGCCTCCACCTGGATTATGCCTGCCAACTCCAGAACAAATGCCAATGGGATCAGGTGGTGCAACACAATACCTTCATCTTGGCTTTCCATCAGTAAATCATATGCCACCATGGACAGGTCAGGTTATGATGGGGAATCAACTGATGTATCACACTGGCGACATGTTGGCTTATCCACCTTCCCCCTTAGTCAGCCGTCAATCGTCACCATCCCAGTCTCGATCTCCTAGTCGCAGCAATTCCCCAATGGGTCGCAGAAATAATATAATGCCGCGCACCTCTTCACAAGTAACTCAGTCTACTTCGAATACCCTAACATCAACGAGTGCCTCTAACAGTCAAACAAGCATCTGCAGCTCAAATGTCAATTCCCTTCCTCCGCTTCCCACACTGGGTACGAACAGAAGTCATCCTAGTCAACCTCCATTGCTTCCATCACGCTCTGTTCCCTTGTCTATCAGCAGTTCTACTACTTTTTCACGGCATAATAGCATCGAGAATACCCCTTCTACCTTAATTCCGGCAGCACCTCAATCAAAACAACCACCACCACCACGACTGCGATCTTCAATTTCTGGTGATTCTTTACGAGATACTTTAGGAAAAGAAATGCCAAATTTCAAAGGCAATTTGCAGAATTTTACTCTCGATGAGGTGAGACAATAAAGTTTTAAAATAGTTTTTTATTATATAAAACATTTTATAATAAATTTTATTCTTGTATTTAGCGTAAATGTATAATACATGTATTTATACATTTTAATAAATATAATATGTGATCTATTGTACAGATCCGAAGAATGAGTGATGAGGATTTGAGGGAAATAGGATTAACACCAAATGCAGTAGGACAATTAAGAAGTATCGTTAAGAGTCAAACAACTAACGGCTTAAATCAAATTTCTGCTGATAAAAAATTAGATAATATCAACAGCACAACACACACAGTTGTAGATTCAGTTGAAAATGAGGTAATAACTGATAATTTACACATAACTTCATACATAACTCATTTAATCAGTAAATAAATATATAACACAAAATTATCATTTAGGGTATACCGGGAATGGAGATGTTGAATGATAATGGAAATCAAAGCAGTAAGTCAATGCCATTACAGGAACAGCATCCAGCGATGCATCATCATCATAATCATGCAGCTCCTAATTTACGGCGATATCCTACTATGCCACCATTAGATCCTGCGCAAATACAAATGTATCCCGCACCGCCACCGATGTATGCTGCACAGAATGCACCATGCTATGCCTGTCTTACCTTACCTGTTGCTGGGGTACAAAATCGATATTCAAGGTAGGAAAGAAAGGACATAATGTTAACATTTATCAAAGTTGATTTATAAATTAACAACGTTTTAATATATTTTAGGTGCAATGCCCAACACGTGTATTGTTTAACGCAATTACAAGCCTTGAGGTTAGATCCTGAAAGTAGCAAACACTGTTCACAGAGCAGTAGTTCCGATAGTACCGGTAGTAGATCTCCTCCAGAAACTCCTCCGGCAGCACCATGGGTGAGCGGAAGTGAGAACAATGCACCGCCAGTTACTGACCATCTTAGCTCTGCACCGGTACATTCTACAAGTGCTGTATCACATCCAGCATCCCAACAGCCTATACAGTCAGGCCCGGAAAGGCAACGTAATAGAAGAAATCAGACGCACGTAATAAAATATAATCATAAAAATCAAATGGTGAACGGCGGTGGACCACCGAATCTTTCGCAATGCGTTTCCTTTCCCGCGCCACCTTCGCAGTCGCAGGTCACATATCTGCCGCATGGTCATTTCCCGGCTTTGAGACCGAGTAGTGGTATTTATTCTAACTTCTCGCATGGACCGTATGCAAGGCCAGCTTATCCGGCCACGTACCAACCGAATGGTGAAATGATGTATCAATATCCTGGTCATCCATCTTCGGGAGGAACACCACCACCTCCACCAAATGCTGCAACACCCGTTCAGGCGCCGTATATGCCACCTACTCCAGTTGTTACATACGCACCAGCTGCCGTCCCACCAACGAAAATTTCGTGTTATAATTGTGGCAGTAGTAGCCATCTTGCAGTTGACTGTAAAGATCAAACAATGGAGGATCTTACCAAAAAAGGTAATTTATTATTTGTATATGTATTAAATTTTTAATTAAGATTTGACAAAAGAATTATTTATCGATTAACTTGTTTATTGAATAATTTTCAGAAATATATATAGAATGTCATTGTTTATAATTACACGTAAATAAAAAATAAGTAATTTACATAGTCTTTCTGTGACATTTAAGTAATTTTTGCTCTTTTACTTTCAGCTCAATACCGCTTAGATTACAGTATAATGAAACAACCTGGAGAGTGCCCAAGTTCTGACAAGTGATCCCCTGCCGCGGACCATCCAGCAATTTATCATTATCATCATTACCGTAATTACTGTTACCATCATTGTCACTACTATTATTACTACGAACCCGCCACAGCAATACAACCTAAGTATCGTTCGAAAGATGACTGCTATCGCTCTTCGTGCAAGTTTTCGGTGATTTTTGTAGACATCCCTTATATTCAGGATGACGATTTTTTAACAGAGGAAGTTTCACGATTTACGGTACCAGGTATACTTTTTACAAGTTCTTATTTATGATAGTAATTCTTAATTATGTAAAAAGATGTAGCGTCATGTATAAAAGAAAAACGAAAAGAAGCATAACGCAGAATGCTCTTATCTATGTTTTTAGAATACATTTTGAAAGATTTGTGTTAGGTATTGACTTGTGTCTTACCAACGATACGTATGAATTACATATAGAGACACATACACATACATACTCACATACACATTCACAGCACGCCTGAACCCAATTTCTCACTATTTCTCTAGTAACTAGCCATAAAAGGAATACAAGAAAAAAGAACGCATTGTGCTCTGATTAGATGAAACTACCATGTTTGACTATATTTATCATTGATACTTTTACTTCTACTAGTATGTCCACTACTACTATTACTACTATTACTATTCAACTATTACTATTACTTCTATTATCGCTATTGAGCAACATTTTTATGTATACATATTTTCTCAATTCGTACGTGCGCAATGTTTGAACGAGTGCAAAAGTGAATGATGAGAATAGAGTAAAGAAAGTAAATTAAGAAGAGATAAAGAATGAATATACATAAGAAGGAAAGAGAAAAGAGAAAAAAGGAAAAGTGAAAGAAAAAAAGAAAAAGAAAGGGAGAAGGAAAGAAAGGAAGAAGAATGAAAGAATAAAAGAATGAAAGGACAACAAACCATAAGTGTTCGATCGTCTAGCTGCCTTTGCGCTCCTGTGTGTATAAAACTATAAATATACGCTATATGCTCACCACTCATTTATTAACTTATGAATAGTTAGCTAAATAACAATAATTCTCATCCTATTTATATAAATAGTCATGCAATCACGAGCAACTTAAGCAATTTTATACAAGTTTTATTGATCGCCCGTCTTTTTTAAGTATAAGCAATGCATTATATGCGTTTAAAATCTCGTTAGTAAGTAATAAAGAAAAGGAAAAAATAATGACTTGAGTAGTAGTGTTAGGTATGAGTGGAGTGGCAATCTGAACTCATTTTGTCAACAAGTTGCTACTGCATTTAAACCAATTCTTAATTAAACAAATGCCATTAGTAAGTGTCAATCTAATTATATTAGAGTGCATAATTTGGCAAATCTTTATCTAGTTCCCATACTTAAGATGATTCATAATTTCTACTCTTAAGGCTCATACTATGCATCTGATCTATGCGAAATAGGTCTTAGAAGGACTGAAAAATTATAAAAGTGAATGAGAGTGAATATTTGTGACTTTGAATACACATGCATTTAAAAAAATTTCCTTTCAGTAGCTTCTGGATATAAAGAAATCTCAGGTGTGTTTTTTTTGTTTTCTCTTTTTTGATTGGTAATGAATATTTTGGCAACTAGTCAGTAATCACAAAAATTTTGGGACTAATATTTTAGAGTTAGTATTTTGCAATGATAAAATTTTGACAATGTTGATGATTTTCATGTTATCTTTGAATCTGACATTCATTTTATTAAGACGATACTAACTTGTTTTTCGTATATTATTGTATATATATTTTTATTTCAAAACGGTACTTTATTTAAATTCCAAAGAAAATTAAAATTATTTGGGAGATGTAGGAAAGATTAATAATATATATAATATTATATGTTATGTGTATGATATTTACATATAATATATATAATAATATATATATTTAGTCGAACTTTTGTTAATTTTTTATAAAAAAAAATTCAATTGCGCGTAATTATTAGAGTCTGATTCGGTGTGTAGGTAATATTTATTAAAAGTGCCATTTTTTTTTTTTTTTTTTAGACACCCAGTGTCTTCATACCCAGTGTTTCTATTAAAACAAGGATAGAGATTGAGATTTATCTTGCCGTTAGCATTAGTGATGATTTTAAAAACTACCTGAGAAAAGTTTTGAAGTGGCTGTGATCGATGAGAAGTGTGTGAAATTCATATTGAAACTCTATGAACATTTTTTTTTTTTTTTCATAATACAAATAAATTTCCTGATATCCGCGAGTACTTTATCTTTGGATTGTTGTCAGTTATAATTGGCAAATATTGCCTAAGCCAGACTTATGAAACATTTTTGTATTTTACATCTAAATTTAAATATGTTGCTTGACAAGAGCAAAAGAAAAATAACGTGAAAATTTTGTGAGCTTGTATGTGCTTTGACTATGAAACAAAGGAGTCTGAGTTTACATTATATATTGAACGAAAATGTTGTAAATCTCTAAGTTGAATTTTTGTGATAAAAATCTTTATTTGTACCATTTTGAATGTTTTCGTTCCTGGACAAATTTCGTTTCCGAAATTAGATATTATTAAGCTATTTTTTTTTTAAGTATAATTTCAAATAAATCTGTTAGCACAAGACGAAAATATACCATCTTGCTATACAGTAACAAATCATTATTGGCCAAGTGGTATTGTAATCACAATTAGTCGTGTTATCAGAAGCAGTAGTATTGTGATTAAATATAACACTTTATTGCTGTTTACTAATTGTTGACACTAATAATCAAAGGAGTATGGTTTAGTATATCATTGATGTGTATATCATTGGCAATAAGATGAATGCGATATTTGTTCTCTTAACTGTTAAGCAATACTCACTAGCATAACAGCAGTACATCGTGTTTTTGCAAGTGGACATTGCATAGTATTAATGTCGTAAACAGCAGTAAGGGAGTTTTGTGTTTCTGTTGCTAATCTGCAGTTATATGTAAAAGAAAAGGATCGCTTCAGCAATAATGTTATGTTTAGTAATATGATATACATTATGTGGTTATTTACCAAAAATTCTATTATAAAGAATTTAATTAAGGAAGTGTCATTTTCATTTTATCATCGACTATACTTATTTTAATGCATTTCATGAGTTTGATATGTTTGATTAAAGTGAATGAAAATTTTATGGGACATATGTTTTCTTAATTTTTGTTTTGCTTGAATTTTCTTAAAGATATTGTCGTTGATAATAATCAATCGTGAAACGATGATGGATTTCATTAGCTGTATCATTCTGGGGGGTTATCAGCTTTGAATTAAGACTCCTTTGTTTAACGAGTACTGTTTAGTACGCATTTAAACTAACGAGATGTATAGGAAAGAAAACAATAAGAAAATTGTGCTTGATACAATATGCATCGTGTTGTTCAAGTTCGAAAAAAAAAGTTCAAATGCTCTTGATCAAATCAGTATTATATCGAAAAGAATCAAAAAAATCAAAGAACCATATCACTTGAACAGAAGCCCAGAGCAGGAGCGTGAGAGATTAGTAGTAGTAATTATAATAGTATTAGTATTGATTATAACTATGGTAATAATAAATCATATATATATTATATTATATATAATGTACATATATATATACACATGTATATAATATAATATCTATATATGTATATAAAATAGAGATGTAAACTTTCCGGAAAGATTAAATCATTTTTCAAATGAGAGCCCTTTTTGTTTTTAGAAAATATCGACGAATATTAAAAAAAAAAAAATCGAAAAAAAAGAAAAAAGAAAGAAGAAAATGATGGAAAAAAATTAAAAAAAAAATGAAATGGAAAAGAAAAAAAACTTTAACTTGGATGTTATTGTACATCTTTAATATGTAATTTTGGTTGTTTTCTAAATATTATCTCATAATTTAATTCTTAGTTTCAGCAATAACTGTTTGTGTTACTAATCTCTATTAGCACTTCTAGTTATTATTCCTAAAGTGTGTTTCTTTTCACTTCAGTCAGATTATTGTTCTCTTTTCTGTACGAATCTGTTGATAAAAATTAGAATAATAATAACGATAAATTATAAAGTACAAGTAACTAGCTAATTTTACATTACAAAAACCAGCTCAAATGTCTAAAAATTCGCGTCTCTGGTATATTTAAAAAAAAAAAGCGTCACGTATATTTTATATCGCAATGAAATTTAATAATATCGTACTCAAAAAAGAAAAAAAAAAAAAGAACTTTCTCGACATTTTACATCTCTAATATTATTAAATGGATAAAATAGGTTGTATTTAAATGAAATTATAAAAAAGTGAGAAAAGGATGTAAAAAAGTACTAGAGCCATATGTATCTTTTTTCCATCATATTTTTGGACATACAGGGGTGTAATTGGGCAGCGACTAAGATTGTATAAAGAAAGTTTAAACGAGAGATGAATGAAATGAACAAAAAAGAAAAAAACAAAAAAAAATCTAACGAACTACACATACAGGTACGTTTAATGTGCAAACGAAAATACGCAAATCTATATGCGGACATATATCAAGATACCGTCGGCATAGTGACTTAAAAAAAAAAAAAAAAGCGCTTACAATTACGATGTACATTTGCTGCGTTTTGTGAGCGAAGCTCGTTATACAATAAATGTTTGCATGTGGTAACCGTTGATTCGGAAGATTTACTCGACTACTGAGACTACTCACGAAGACAATACGTGCTTTGGACGAGAATGAAACTAAAAAATAAAAAGCCCAAAAAAAAAAAAAAAGAAATAGTCGTGGAAAGAAAATAGCATAAACCACAAAACGCGATATTACATTATCAGAGGGGAGGAGGGACTTGCCATTCGAAGGAAATAGGAACGAGGAAAAGACTATATCGTTTCTAGGATAGAAAAAAAAAAAAAAAAAAAAAAAAAAAAAAAAAAAAAAAAAAAAGGGGGAAAA